>NC_056728.1:403866155-404008655 GCF_019279795.1 Protopterus annectens
ATAGCCCCTCACTGACACACTTCAGGGGAAACCTTGATGTGTGACTGGGCAACAGTATATACACTCCTGGGATCATGTGTCCCAGAAACATACAGCCAGGGTGTGGGGGAGCCACTCCAGTTTTATAGCTGCAAGACCTGTTGGGGAAATTGAATGCTGTTGGGTTGTCATGTTAACATGCCCTTTTGAGATCACTATGTGCCCCTATCACCCTACAGCACCCCAGTCTTCAACAGCTTCCAGCAACTCTGCCTGGAATCACTTCATTGGCTATGCTTGACAGAGGCTCAGTTACTTCATCAATGGTGCAGATAAAGCCACCACACTGTAGCTATGCTTTTAAACACCCTTGGGAAGATAGCCTACTACCTATCTGTGAACCTCTACAGTGCAAGCCATCTCCAACACCATATGTGATTATACAGAGTTTTCTGATCACAATATACAGTGTAAAATCACCATGTAGTCAGACAACAGTTAAGTACAGCAATAACATACAGACTACTGATACATAATCACTCCAAAAACCTATCTTGTAAACTAGTGGACATGTATAGGTTTCAGGCTTTGTATTGCTTACCAGTAGTTTACCTACAAGAAAGATGGGACACAAGCACAGATGGAATACATGCCTGCAACAATGCCATACCAACTTGCATGTGTCAGCCTAAGGCTTTGGAATGCTGGGCAAGGCTATTGTTGTCCCCATGGGGTCGTTTTCAGACAGGTCGCAGAGGTGAATCTCACCTCCATGAACTGCACAATAGAGGAATCAATGAGGGTTAGGCTACTCAACACCATGGGTAGTACTCACAACATGCACGCACTCACAGCACCCCTCAGTATGGACAACATCTACATCTGTTGTGTGACTGGGACCTGTATCAGGCTCCTGTGAGCACACCGGCACTACCGGACTACAACCCATAATGCACATTTCAGCCATTGAACATGGACTGGCACAGACATGGAGGGGGTGTATCCATATTCATCGGGGATACCTACACCTCCAAGTTAGTGGGGCAGCATGATACCTCTGTGATCATCCATGTGCAGCTAACATCAGCCACAACTGCAATGCAAACTGTGAGCTGCTACAGATAACCCTCCATGACACAGGAGCACCACTACAACTATCTGGAGACAGTGGTAAACATGACAGTCCTACCAGACACCCTGTTATTGGTCAATGTCAGCTACCCTACACTTAACTGGATAACCTACTCAAGTATTCACTTCCAGGCCCAGCACTTCCTGGGATTTATCACCTCATATGGCCTGTATCAGTTGGTAGATGGACTAATGAGAGGTGAAAACATACTAGAAGTGGTAATCACTGACATGTGCAACAGGTGCACCACAGCAGAGGTAAACTGGTCACTGTTTAGATCTGACCATGAACTATTCACTGATGATTTCCACTCCCAAACATCTCCCCCACCCAAGGAACACACAGTGAATACCTTTCCTACAGCTAAATTCACAGTATTAATGACAGAGGTGGGAGGGTTCACAGCCCCCACGCTCAGGGATGACATTGCTCAAGATACAGACAGAATTACAAATGCACTCTATAAGCACCTACAAAGATGTATGGGTCGTGCCATCAATGGTAAACCAGGACTCACTACTCCTACACAAGGACACCAGTCTGCTGAACCCCTGCATTACACAGGCTATACAACAGAAGTAGGACAGTAGTCCAGAACAACAGCAAATTCCAAGACATGCAGACATCCGTGACCAGTATTAGCAAGATACTTATGTTACTCATGTAATCATCCAAGGCTGACATCCACAGGTAAATAGGCATGGATTCAGAAGATGACCACAAAGGCTTCTTTGGCTATGTCAAGGATCTAAGCAGTAACACACAGATTTGCACTGTGCTGGTGCAATATAGCACTGAATATACTGACCCTACTGATATCACCAACACACTTGATGATACATTCAGAGCAAGCTTCACCCCCTACAGGGCCCACAACAATACCCAAAACGTACAGTATCCCAGACATCTGAGACATGCAGGTGGTAATGGTCCTTTCAAATGGCATGACAGAGCATCAATGGAGGCAGATGGTGTCCCAGACTGCATCCTGCAGACACTACAAGACAAAGTGACCCCCCCACCTAATATAGCAATTCACCATCAGCCTCTAATCAGGCTACATGGCCATTCAATGGCGCATGACAACAGTTATTCCATTCCACCAAGGTGATGACACAACTGACCATGGTAACTACCACCCCATAAGCCTGAGTAGCCTGATCTGCACAGCTATGGAGTGCATCCTCATGGCACTCATTAACATAGACAATGGTAACCTCCAGACACTTGACCCAACCCAGGTCAGCTTGATTGAGTGCAGATCATGCCTACTGAACCTGTTTGACATCTTACAGTCACCTAGACTTTAGGTGTGGAGTGTGGTAGTTCACACATCCTACCTGGACCTTGCCAAGGGTTTTAACACCATTCCCCACTCAGGTATTATTTGTACACTCACCAGTCAGTACATACACCCATACATCACAGGTTGGTTTGCCAACAGGCTTACACACAGAACCCACATGGTAAGCCTAGCAGCCTCCAGGTCCAACTCTTGACCAGTCACAACTGGTGTCCCACTGGACTCAGTTCTGGGACTCCTACTGTTTGCAATATACTTCTCAGAGGTACGGGCTAACACAGGTGGACTACAGCAGACCATGTTTGGTGATTACTGCAAACTGGGAGCCATAACTGACAGTCCAGCTGTCACAGATGTCCTTCAAGGGGCCTCACATAGACCAACACAGGGTGTCAGAGTCATGGCCTCCAGCTAAAGGCCACATACTGCATGGTCATTCGATTTTGGGAAACTACACACACACATATTAACACATGAGTGGCAGACACTATAATTCAGATGAAGTAATGTGTATGTGAGGACTACATTAGATAGTGATCTCTCCTTTGACAATCATATGTCTGAAGTAGTTAGGACATCTGTCTATGTAGGCCATCTGATTACTTAAGGGTTCGCATCTAAACAGACTGAGGTTATTATGCCCCTTTACTCATCACTCATCAATCCCATCATTGAGTATGATAACCCATTTTGGATGTACCTCAGAAGACACATCCAACAGCTGGAAGGGCTACGAATTTACCTTGCCAAGAGGGATAATGCCCTCAGACATGTGTCCTATGCTGCCAGACTGCATAAACTCTTGCATTACTAAGTGGCGTCTCGTTTACTCAAAGATGATATTTGCTGGCCAACAAAGCCGTGTCCAAGTCAGGCTTAACGGATATGCTCCACCTATGGGAATCCATGTCACAGTGCGCCACACACTGTAATGAGCTACACCTTGCCACAACCATAACTGGAAGATGCTGGAGTGACAGATTCCTGTCACGGGTACTCCCCATGCTTTGGAACTACATCCCTGATTACATTATACGGAGCCACTTACTAACATTCCAGGGAATCCTTGCAGAGTGGGTGGGGAACAGTGGATGCACCCCAGGGACCCTGCAATTGGCTCTACTCCACAGAGGGACAGTTAGTTAATCAATGGGGTGGCGACAGCAGACACATTTTGGCTAGGCTTATGAATGGCCTCGGGCAGTTAGGCATGTACCTACCTATGTACCTATGAACCTGTACATACAGTATCAACACATGCTGATAGCTTAATTTACTGTTCAGGTATTGACTTATCTTGTGCCAATGGCAGTTGTGTGTATAATAGTTGAGGGCTGCCTATGTAGAATGCACACAGTAGACCACCTGTACATGACAATGTGTGTGCCATCCATGTTTACTGTGTGTGCAGGTGGAGAAGAGTGTCAGTCCATAGGTGCCTACACTGTCAGTGTGCGTGCTATATGTTCCCTCTTTGCCAAGGCATGGGCATACTGGGCATGCCTCTGTCTGCCTACTGGGGTTGGCACAGGGTGTTCATGGTCTGAGTCCCTCTGTGCCTGTGGGGCCCTTGGCAATGGCGGTGGGCTGTGAGGGCCTTCACCATTCTGTCCCTGCTGCAGCTGTTTCCGCAGGATCATATTATGCAGCATGGCACATACTATGAAGATGTGGGCACACATGCCTGGAGAGTACTGCAAGGCTCCACCAGATATGTCCAAGCAACAGAACCATGATTTCAGAATTCCAAAAACATGCTCTATGATGATTCTAGTTTCTGCGTGTGCCTCATTATGCCGTTCTTCCATGGGTGTGTATGTGCATTTCTGATGGATGCATAGCCAGCATCCCCCACCAGGTGGCCATATCGGATGTCCCCCCTGGCAAATACCTGATACAGCTGTGAAGCATGCCAGTTGTGTGAGTCGTGATAGTTTCCAGGGCTGCCAGCACACACATCCATGATAATGCCCTGGGCATTGCACATGACCTGGTAGTTGATGGAGGGTTATCCCTTGCGGTTTATGCAGTGCCTACCCTGCTCACTGGGTGGTGACTTGATGTGTATATGCATGCAGTCTATTGCACCCAGTACCTACGGGTAGTCTGCCAAATGGTGGAAGAGACGCATATTGCTGGCCAACTCTTCCTGCATTCAGGGGAAGTATATGTGCTCCTTGGCATGTGGTAACATGGCATCCTGGAAGTGGTGGAGTACCCTAGATGCTGATGCCTGTGAGATCCCCATGATATCCCCAGTTGGCCTTTGAAAGGTACCTGTGGCTAGTATTCTCAAGCTTATACATACCTTCATGTCCACTGGGATGGGTTCCCCTCTGTTATTTCTGGCTCTGAGGCATGGCCAGCACAGCTCAACAAGTTGCTGTATGGTGATCCTGTCCACCTTGTAACGCTCTACTATCTCCAGATCATGTAGCCCCTGGCAGGTTACCTTGGGTCTGAACACTCTTCTCCTCCTCCGGTTTCTGAGATGATTGTCAGCATCATCCTCCACACAACCTTCAGTCTCCAACACATGCTGGTGAAAAGCTATGGCAGCCCCTAACATGTACATATTAAAAGTTCCCCTTCTGTATATACCAATGGTGTAGAATGTCTGGGAATACACAAGTGTGTGTGAGGTGCTTTCACACTTTATACTATTGTGCTATGGATGCTGCTGGTGTAAATGGGTGTGTATGTGCAATTCCCGCTGCAGGGTATCTTAATTATGGGTTTTACAGCAGGTACTACTACTGTGGGGCCTTTGGTGTTGAATTACACTTTGCTGCTGTGATTCATCTATTGCCCTTTACTTTACTTTTCAACCCGATTCCCCTCCCATTGTCAGGCATGCATCCAGCTGCTGGCTTTCTTGTTTTGTACTTATCCCAACCCAGGATTGTGTAGCAAAATGTGTTATGTAGCTGATCTACTGCAAGTTTGCTTTGTTCTGCTGTGACAGCTCACTTTTCTTTGCAGTACGGCACCTCCCTTTCCTGTTCTGCAGGTAGCTGCTAGCAGCCTTGTTAGCTGTTGTCAATGGCCCACTGTGGGTTCCTAGGTGTTAATTACTCATTTGTACTCCAATTACCATGCTGCAGCATTTCCTTATTTTCTTCCCATATCCTTCCTGTTTCAGCTCTGGTGCACGCCGTGCACAGCCATTTACTGGGTTTCGAGCGTTTTCATCCACGTTCCCATGCACATTCAGTTACCTTGTGTGCTCTCAGCTAAGCAAAGCTATGGCTACTTCAACACACCCCTATCCTGCGGCTTTGCTTAGCAACAGGCAAACCAGATTAGCAATGCTCCAATGTGCTTACAGCTAAGGTGGCGCACCCCTCTCTTGATGTCATCTTTATCTCCAGGCCACACCTCGGTGTTGTACCGCTATGCTGTGAGGTACATCCTTACGCCAGAGGGGATTTTATGATTCAGTATTACTTGTCTCATTTGCATGGCATTGACTACTAATTCCTAGTTACCATGCAGAACACTGTCACAGCCCCTTAGCAACCCTTGCGCCATGGTGTGGTGTAGCATGCGTGCTATTGACTATTATGGGGAATTCATGAAATGTGTTACATTGCAGTTTTATTACATATAAATATATTTTCATTGTGATCCCGTTTGCACACCGATGCACTGCGATTTTACTTCGCATTACTGCGGCCATGACATTAAATGTTCTTTTTTTATGTGTTTTGCATGTTTTTTTATACCAATGGCTATATATTTAGCCATTTGGCATATATTAACAGTATAATACATGAGTTTGGTCCGCTGTCATGGCTCTGATTTTATGTTTGAAAAAATGTAAAACATTTTTTTGGTTTACATTTCTGCATGCTTACACTATGCTTGCACCACTTCCTGAATCGCTATATACCTTCATTTGCATACTACGCTGCTGTGCATGGGGTAATTAGCATACATGCACCGGGAGCTGTGCAGCCATGATGTACGCAGGTAGTGCACATGGAAGCAGCTCGTACCTGAATCGCTCAGCTTCCATATTTGGTGTTAGATCACAGATGCTACACCTGTGCCTGGCGCAAGCTTCATGAATCCCAGGGAGAGTAAATTTTGACCCACAGTGGCTCTGTGATCATGCATTGGTCAGCATAAAAGTCAATTTAGATACACAGCCACTACTTCAGTCACACTGGAGATTTCAGTGGTGTATCATCAGTAGTAGAGAAGAAGTAATTTGATTAAAGGGACAGGTATGTAACCTGGCATGAAGTGGAAGTAGAGGAGGTACTGGAAAGGGAGAGAAATAAGGGAAACCTCTACAGCAGAAAGTGTTAGCACTGAGAAGAAGATGGGATTTAATGTGGAGAATGATGGGAGATGAATTAAAAGAGTTACAGAAAAGGAAAAGGAAGAAAACAAGGGACACTTCAGCAGAACAGATGGATTCAAGGATGGGAGGATGGAAACATGTTAAAAAAGAAGACTTGACTGCAAAACATATTTTGAATAAAAAGGCAACAAAGGCCTTGACTACAAGACTACAACAGAGGGAGATACAAAGGGGGATATTTCCAATAAGTGATAAAGTCCATAAACAGGCTTGAAAAGAAAAAAGTCATGGACATTCAGAACACCTAATGTCCTTAAGAGTCATTTGCATATATCCCATGTTGCCTCTAGTACAAGAGGTTTAAGGAATCACACAGTGGAAAGTCAAGTTTTGCTATATTTTTCTTTTGGTTTTTAATGTTGAGGGAGCAAGGAAAAAGTTTTTATACTCCAACAAAATGTAATGATTTTGGTTTTTAATTTTGAGAGAACAAGGAAAAGGTTGTTTTTATACTCTGCCAAAATGTAATGACAGCCCTCAATAGCCTATCACATGGTCAAACTGTACTTAGCTTGAATAGACAACAGGTGAATCAATATATGATCAATTGGATTGTAAAGTGGCTGATAAACCAGGATCGATATCTGATATTACTCCATTTTAGTTCATCTTGGACAGGCACCAGTATAGGAGTTCCCCAGGCTCCATACATGGATCTGCCTTATTTAACATGTGTTTCCAGACTACTTATAGCATCTAAAGTCTGGTTGTATAAATAAGTTGGTGATAATAAGGTAAGTGTAGTAATACTGGATTTGAAGGATATGGAAGATTTAAATACATATCTGAGTACCATTCTGAAATGGATGGCTAGTACAGATTCAGAATTCAATACCAGCAAAAGTAAAGTGATGGCAGTACTAGGCAGAATAGGAAACATACAAATCTAGATGGGTAGTCAGCAACTAGAAATTCTAAACTAGCTTGGCACAAGTTTTTTTTTTAATCTCATTTTCAAGTCATTAGGTATAGGGTGTTAAGACAAATTGGAGACCGACATTACTCGAGTGTTGATCTATAACCAGAATAAGACCAAGCACAGAATTCAACATATTTTCCTATTAACTGACTCAAATGGATATTGATAATTCAGAAAGTTACAAAGGTATTAACTCATTCCCTCCATTACAGCTCTTTTGAGTGTGTAATTTCACCTCCTAGTGTGTATGGCTTAAGCCTTTAAAATAATGAAATGATCATCTTACAGTTTAAACAAATATTCATATCTCTGGAACCATAAGTATTACTAGAAAACTGTAAATGACAAACCACTCAGGATAAATTCATTTTTATATTAGTGACATTCATTCAGTTCAATGCATTAAACAAGATTTTATAAGCCAAAATAAGGGCAGCGAATATTAATTTTGTAATGTTGTATAAACAGCTTATGATACCTCAGTAACCATTCAAGCAAGACACACACTGCTAACAGAATTGTCTTCATACAGCTTTGAGCTTTTATATGAGGCTAGCCACTTCTGTCTGTGTTATCTGAATATTGAGATACTTAGAGAAATATGAAAATTATTACAACACAAATAAGCACTATACAAATAATATTTTATTTGTTTTGCATTTGCTTACTGAGAAAGTCCGACTGGGATAAGACCCTTTTCAGCTGAGGCTCAGGGAGTAAAGCTCCACATATAGAGATTATAGAAAAACGTATACAAGAAATTATACAAAAAAATATACAAGACATACAGTACACCAGAAGTTATGTTCTGTGCTATTATAGCTAACATTTGTATTATACAATCATCTGATATAATTGCTAACTGTAGTGTAGACATTGTAGTTTCTCAAAGTAAGCTGACAAATGGTTTGTAGGGGGGCAATTGTACAATAGCTCTCTAGCTGCATTAGACAGAGGTCAAATATCAATGCATTTGTGTTTTCCATCATGTATGCTATAAGATGGAATATTCTTATACCTTGTATGTAGCATGGTTTTGGAATTATTAATGCAAACATGAACACATAATATTTGATACCTAGAAGCAATAGCAGGGGACAACTGGAGAAACTCCTGGAGGTGCACTTGGCAGTAATGAGTTAAGACAAATTGGAGACCCAAATTACTCAAGGATTTATTCATAACTACAATAAGACCAAGCAAAAATACAACATATGTTCTTGTTAACTGACTCAACTGGATCTTGATGCTTCAGAAATTTTACAAAGGTGTTAACTCATTCCCTCCAGTACAGCTCTTTTGAGTATGCACTTTTACCTCCTAATGGTAAAAAATAATCACAAATTCTAAATGTATTTTATACAATGACTGATTTGAATATTGTGAACTTTATACTATATTGCATAGATTTCTAGGTCTGTGTGTATGTGGGGGGAGGCTTTACCTGGCATTGATATCCATATTAGAAACAGATGGCCACATTATTTATGAGGTGTAATAAAACAATAATAGAGGCATATTACTCAAACATCACTAAAACTTTGAATAAAGTATCTGTGAAAATAAAAAAAATTGACAATTTTTAAAATCTGGTTAGATGACTACATAATTGAAAATACCTATAGATATGGTGTTAGAGAGACTGAGTTACTGATGGTTAATTTGCTGTATGCAGCTTATATAAACTATGAAACATTATGAAGTCTTTGGAATTGAAGTTTTTTCTTAAGTTAATTAAATAAGTAATAGACATAGCAAGGACATCATTATTAACCAATCCAGTCAGGTATATATCAAAATGTAAAACAAGATTCCTTACAAAGTCAGATACTGAAATGGCAGAAGTACAAGGCAGCAGTCCTTTACATATGTGGGATACTGGCAAAAAGCATAATTGCAAAACATAAATAATGAAGCACTTTAAAAAATGCTAATCATGTCTTCCATGATGTAATCTGACACCATGAGAGATTTTATAGGCAAAAACTGAGAGATGGAACAAATAAAACCCAAGGCTATTTGAGAGGTGAAATCTAAATTAATCATAAAACATAAATAAAGCACCAAACTGAAATAGTGTGCAAATGTAAAAATAAATTAAACACACTTGAAGCAATGCAGAATATTCAGATTAAATGGTTTAGTGCTTTCATCCCTAAAATACATGAGACTTACATATTCAGATACAATGGTCTAGTACTTTTATCCCCAAAATAGCTGAGATTATTTGCCATTTTATATATATATATATATATATATATATATATATATATATATATATATATATATAGTTAAATTACATGGTATAATATAACCATTAAACTAAACATGAACTGCTCTGTTTACTTGATTGGTCAAAATCAACCATGTGATTTTAACTTTGTGTATAAATTGTTGACTGTTAGTGTTTGTGTTTTAATGAAGAAGCCAAAAAGCTGTATTACTTTGTACGTTGAGATGTGGCCTTGAGATTGAAATAGCAGCATTGCTTAGATTTTCTCATTACCTTGTTATAGCCAAGCAGTCCCAAAATATATGTATGTAATTATTTCCTTTCTTCTCACATCTGTAGCATGCATCTAAGGACATTTCTGTCCTTTTGAATCTCATTAAGGTTATGTGCCACGTATATGCCAGCTTTAAAAGTGTAACTGAGAGGGATGTTATGAATGCCCTATTAATCAAAGATAATACCAGCAGCCCCACCTCCCTTTGTGTAACAAAGGAGAAGTGCACCTAATCTATTTCCTTCCATCATATGCACTCCCTGAAAGGATGGACCTGTTTGTCTGTCAGAAAGTTATATATGGTCCTAAAGTTATTCTGTGACTATTTGTGCACCCACATATAGGATAGACAAGTTTTTCTTTGGTTCTTGATTGCTTTGGGAAGGTATATATTGAGAGTCTTTGAAATAAGTATAGACCTTAGCTGCAAATACTGCCATTTCCTGTCACTGCTTGATTTCCTTTTCATCAAATCTTCTGCTATGCACTCATTACTGTTGATTTATTTTCACACAAACCACACAAAAAAATAGTACATACATCTAATCACATCATCTAATGGTGAATCTCATATTCCTGCTGAAACCTATGTCAGTGCATTAAGTGCTTTACTGGCTTTCAAAGACTTTAAAAGCAATTAAAACACTTTGCATGTCTATACCTTTTCTTTCTTTCATTCTGAAACAATAAAGCTCCATGCACTACAAAAGATTATGACTGAGTCCCTGATGATAACCTTTAATTATATATTCTTGATATGGATACCAAGCCTAACCTCTTGAAGCTTGTTTTTGGGGAAACTTTCTTAGAATCCATGTCTTTATCAGAAATTATGATCAGAGACCCAAGTAGATGATGTAGCAAACACTGCAGAAAATAGTTGGAAGAGGAAATGTTGTATAAATACTGGTATAAAGCTCTAATTAACATACTGCAGTGGCAAGAACATTAAACTTTACTACATACGCTGCATGTTCACCACAGTAAACATCCTAAGAGTGTCGGTTATCACTAATATGGCAGTGCATCTGACATTGTTTTTAAGCACAATTATTTTTGATGTTGTGATAGAGAGAGGAAATGCTGGAAAGCTGGCAATCATATGTACCAGACAAAGGAAGAGGCTGTCTGAAGATGAAAGAAAATGATTCTTGCCTTTGTAGGGTATAAATAGATTTTCGAATTGTTCCATATGCTTTTTCTCTAATGAAATTTAGTCATAGAGTTAGTAAATTTAAAATGTTGCATACTCTAATGAAATTTAATCATAGAGTTAGTAAATTTAAAATGTTGCATATCATACAAAAGTACATACACCAGTGGTTGAAGTTTGTCAGAAGATTGCTATGGGAAAAATAAGATTGACTGGTTTTACAGTTCTAAGTCTTCTCTACTAAAATGCCACTTGGCGGGTACCATCTGACTTATGTAGTAGATGGGAAGACAAATCTTTTATGGGAAAAATATATTTTCTTTTCTTTT
Source organism: Protopterus annectens (assembly GCF_019279795.1). Classification (NCBI taxonomy): domain Eukaryota; kingdom Metazoa; phylum Chordata; order Ceratodontiformes; family Protopteridae; genus Protopterus; species Protopterus annectens. The sequence continues at coordinate 403,877,847 of NC_056728.1, forward strand.
TTTAACTACAAGAAACTTTTACTGTGCATGGACTGTAAAAACTTTTCAGTTCTGCACTACTGATTTTATTGGGAAAACTCAGCTGAAACTGTAGAATTTTAAAATTTTTTATTTGGTTTTAAAATAATAACTAAACAAATCAGTTTATAAAACAAACAACTATTTACATAGGTCCATAACTAATCAATATATCAAAGTTATATATCAGCAACAATCAATATTTTTAAGCAAGTCTTTATGTTTAAGTCAAGGTTTATATGAATGTGTAATATTAGAAGTTCTCATCTTTAAAGTATGCAATTCACTATTGCAAACAATGTTTGCAATACTAATAAATTCATCACTAGTGGGGGTAACTTTACTTATCCAATTTTTAATAATTACTTTTATGGCAATAGCAAGAATAGACCAAAGAATAGATACTTTGCTTTTTTTTTAATTATCGCAGGAATTGAAGCATTAAATAAAACTGAAGATTTAGAAAAATTAAATCTATATGACCATAGAGCTTGAATAAAGTTCTTAATTTATTTCCAAAAAGTGGAGGTGACTTCACATTCAAATACCACGTGTCCAAGCTGCTATTATTTCGGAATCACACCTCCAGCATTTAATTCTATTTGATTTATACATAATTGTAATTTTATTAGAAGTGAAAAAAGCTTTGTGCAAAATTTTCCAATATAACGAAGATGTAGTTTTATCTGTAGAGTTTAATATTAAATTGCTGTATTATTCAGAAGTCTTCATTATTAATTTTTAAGGAGTAGTTTAAATAAGAATTGTCTAAATATGTGAAATCTAACTTAATAATGTTATACATTTGTGAGAAATATGATTTATTTTCATTGCATTATTACTAATATTTATTAAGAATTCCAATAATTGGGGAATGATTTCCTATCTAACTTAAATATCGTATTTACCTCTGTGTTCACAAAGTCTCTCAATGGGTCTACTTCTTTTTTTAATCCACCATTTGCCCTGACACCCATTGCCTGAGACCAAATGACTGAAATTTCATTGCCTGACACTTCACACTTCATTTAGCCATTTGACCTGACAACAAGTATTATTAGCAAAAAATATATGCCCCTCCCTTCCCTTGACCCTAGGTGTTAGTATATATATTAGGGGGGGGTGGGTTAAACGTTGCACACAATAGGGGAAAACTGGGGGTTTCGCCCCCACTCCCCATAACTATATATTCTTCTAGGGCAGGGCTAACTAGTGGGGGGGGGGGGTATTTTTCATTTTCTAATACTAATAATACTTGTCAGTCAAGAAGTGTGTTGCAAGCAAGTCAGGGAAAAAATGAATCATTTCAGTCAGGGGTCAGGCAAAAAGGCAAAAGCAAATGAAAGTTTAGAAAAAAAGCTCAGAAGTAGATACCTCTGTGTTCACAAAGTCTCTCAATATTTACCAAATTAACCAATTCACAAAATCTTGATTGTATTCGAACCTTAAATTTTCAACAGTATACATATATATATATATATATATATATATATATATATATATATATATATATATACATTTATATATATGTCTACTGCAAAACATCTAAAACCCATAATATCTAATTTCATAACATTGAGACCAGAACATCTGAAATGCAAAACATCTACAACCCATAACATCAAATTTCATAACATTGAAAATGTGCATCAGAACATCAAACACTACAAATCACAAGAAAATAACATCCCCTCCACATATAACAACACCAAACTACCAAACCCACTTTTTACTATGTTTCTGCATGGGGGCAAACACCCTTTCACCCCTCATGTGGGGGGGCTCTGCCCCACTCCTGTAAATTAAATATACCAACTCCAAGATCACGCTGCAGTGGGAAAAAAGGTTAATTTCTTAACCCCACTGTATCAAGCCCCCCTGCAGAACTGTAGTAAAAAGTGTGTTTGGTAGTTTGGTGTCATTATATGTGGAGGGTATGTTATTTTCATGTGATTTGTAGTGTTAAATGTTATGAAATTTGATGTTATAGGTTTTAGATATTTTGAAGGGGACCTATATAAGATATGATATATATATATATATATATATATATATATATATATATATATATATCAATACCATTTAAGAAACAATGTCAATAGATTATATTACTTTGTTGTTTCAACACTAGCATTTTTTGAAGTTATGAGTTTCCAAGCAATCATTTGTATATGCAATTGGAAACACAGAAGATCTTAAGTCTTTAATACAATAGTTGCAATATGTGAACTTTTGGAAAGAGGAAATTTGAGAAGAGGGAGTAATACAATTTACACAGAAATCTTTTAATAACCAGATAAAACTATTAGGCACTATTTGCTTATGGCTGATTGTGATATATTTATTATTTTCCAATAATATTTCTTGATGTATTGTTTGCCATTTTGAATCATAAGTTGAACTATTTTTACAATTGTTGAATTCCAGGGAATCCTAGTCCATCATTATCCCCAACTTTTCTGCATCAATCAAAGGAAACTCTTGATATATTAGGATGCAAAAAAAATTAAGTAGAATATTATTTATTTTCTTTATATATTTTTTGGTGGTGATAGTACTACAAATTTTAAGACAAACAGTATTTTAGGAGAATTACTATCTTAATACGCATTAATACAGAATAATTTGTTCCAATATTTGACAAAACTTCAGATTTTATTGACAACCTGTTGAAAGTTTGTATAATTTCTTTACTAATAGACATAATGGTTATACCAAGGTATTTCATTTAATTCCTATTCCAATTGAAGTTAGAATATTTTTGTATGATTTTCTTTAATTTTGTATGTTTCTTAACACAGCAATGTCATTTTAAGTTGATTTAATTTTGTACAAACAGCACTATTTTATCTTCAACTTAACACTCCGACATATTTGCAAATTGGCCTTTTTATTTACAGCACACTGAAATATGCTGGGAAGTCTTAAAAATTCCTGTAACAATTTACTTTCTTTTGTTTACTGGATTGCAGTGATGTGGTAACAATGGCATCACACAGAACATGAAGTCATGTTTACTATATTCCTGCAGTCTAAAACTCTCAGAAACGTATTTTTTTTAAAAAGTTTTTATTGGATTTTCAATTTGTGAAATAATCACAACAGTATTTACAGTCAGAGATTTGTGAACATAATAAAATGAAAAAAAAATCAACTAAACCACACACATAAAAAACAACTATTTGCAGGAGTGTCCATTAACCATCCACTCATTCAAGTTATTATACATTACCTTAAATCCAAAATGCAATTATTTTTGCTTGTCAAGTAGATCTTTATGCCTTGTCCATGCATTGCAGCAAAATGTGATCCTGATAGTTCTTGACTTAATTGCAATGATTTCCAGGTGACAGACTTCAGTTGCAAAATTTAAAAATTCTTTGTAAGAGGGTGTAGATTCATTCTTCTAATTCAAATTTAGTTTTAACCTTTCTTGCTATAGATAGTATAGACCACAGAATGTGATATTTCATTTTTTTAAACATATATAGGAATAGAAGTGTTAAACAGAATTAATGATTTTAGATAAAACAAATTTATCTCCAAAAAAGCCTGGAAAATGGATTAATGTTATTCCAATAAGGTGATAAGACAGCACAGTCAAAAAAACATGTTTTGCCAATCAGCTTTACGTTCTTGTTTACATCTCCAATAAACTTGTTTCTGCTTGAACATTAATTCAATTTTATGTGGTTTGAAGAAAGAGCTATGCAAAAAATTCTAAGTACAGAGATTCCATCTTAAGGAAGTTGCATGTTTAGAAGATATTAGAATTATTTTTTTAACTTCTCCCTTTGAGGTCTATTATTCATTTGGGAAAAATTGTTCCAATAATTGTCATTGCAACATTTTGTTTCTCTCCTCACAACTCTATAATTTGGATAAGAGACTCTGCCCAATGTGTTTTGTTGCATTAAGAATATTAGATATTCAATTAATTTTGGAATATGATCTCTTATCCTTGGCTGCATTAACTTAATTTCCCCTTCTATGTGTTGTCTGCAGGATTGTACATCTAGCCACATATAAAGTAATGTCTTTTGGCTTTTCCTGGTTAGGGGTCACCACAACAGAACTCCAGTCCACTAATGATTGGCAGAGGACTTTTATGGTGCCAAGTTGACAGCCCAATGCCTAAACTTCAAAGAAGGTACACCCATTCACGCACGCACCTACCTGCATGTCTTTAACATCACTCGACCACAGGGAGGACATGCAAACTCCACATAGAAAGTGCTCCAGCCGAGAATCTAATGGGAGAACCTCTTGCTGTGAGGTGACTGCACTAACCGCTGTATCACCTTATCTAAATTATATTTGTTCTTAATATAATCAATAGAATGTAGCATTTCAGCTTTCATTAATTGAAACCAATATAGCAGATTTTTTTTCTTTAAATATGATCATTGTTTCTAACTTTGAGGTGGAGATGCTATTTTGGTTATATCCCATAGGAAATATAAGGAAGGTCCATGCTTTATATGAAAGGTTTTTATATATAACATGTTTTAAAATGTTTAATATAGTAGAAATATAGTAGAAATGAAATAGTAGTCACTTGGTGACTTTTCCTATAAGGAAATCCCTTAATAACCAATGTAGACTGTTATTTAGTATAAGATAATTATTAGAATATCTGTTATGTTTAAACTCTCAGAAACTTCTGATGTCTGGTCTTGACTGAAGAATTTCATAATGAAATTGCAAGATTGCCTCTTCCACCCAGTCTTGAAAGTCATCAGTTCTCCATCTTTCTGCATAAAATTATTTATGTTCTGCTAGATGGATTTCCAGCCTGCAAAAATAATTTTCAAGGCAGACAATATATAAGACTTCCACTAGGTAAGCTGCTTAAACCATCTGTACCACTGAACTTTCAGCCAGTGCTACTGCTAAAGAAAAAGGACACTTCATATGTTAATGTACTTCAGGCTTGTTAAAGCCATTGTATGTTAATACATGTGGCTTTCTTATCCATAAGCAGCTTGCCCTGGCTTTAATGTATGGCTTTCTTACCCAAGAGCAACTTATTTAAACTTTCTCTGCTCCACTGTCCTGTTGACTTCCTTACTTTATTTTAGTAAACCCACTCACATTGCTATTTAAACCTTTACTTACCTCTATTGTCACTGATTGTTTTTCTTGGGTTCATTCCTCCATCCATGAGAGGTTCTGTTACTTGTTCTCTGTAATTACATTGTAATACTTACCCAGAAGTTGGTTGATAAAACTGACTATTTCTGATACTCTGAAACACACCTGGCTTAGGTCTGTCCCCTTTTTAAATTTATGTATGGAGATATATATGTTCGCTTGCTTTAATTTTTTTTTCTATCTAGTTTGGCTGGCTTTATTTACCAGGGAATTAACTGAATAATAGAACTTGCTAATGATTGGGTCTTTGAAGGCACATGACCTTTGTATTCCTCCGGATTAAAAAATAATTCAAACAGCTTTAAGCTACATTTACACTTAGTGTCAGTACAGCTACCCTCCAGCCCCCCCCCCCCCCACACACACACACACTCCACCCCCACCACCATACACACAGGAACATAGCTTTTCTGGGTAAGCAAAGTGTTTAACTCATCTGCTTTTGTATATCAAACACTTTTTTGTACTTGGTTCTTAAACTTGTTTATCGAACTTTGTTTATGGTTAGGGTTTAACTGAACTTGTTGCATGTACAGACTTACTTAACATTGTGTAGGTCCAGTCCTTACAGCAGTATGTATTTGTATTTGCTGTGTGTAAAGACTTGCTTAAATTTGTGAAGCTTACATTTATTAACAAACTGCAATGTAAGTATTTATCTCAGATGTGCTTATTTGTAAACACTGATGCTGAATTTAAGGAATGCATTGCTGTTGTGAAGTTGTTACTTGCTCAGGCCTGCTTACAGTGGTGTTAAGTTAAAGATAGCATTGCTATTGAAGTTGACTTGTACAATGTTACAGAGGTATTTCAGATTGTTAAAGCACAGTGACTAGTGCTGCTTGAGTACACTTTATGGAGCAGAGATGTATCTCAAATGCACTGATCTGTAAATGTTGGTACGCTACTGTGGGTTCTATAGCATTTTTTGTAAATCTTGTGAAAGACCAATCTACATCTGGAATGTTTTAAAAGTTATCCTGCCATTAATATGAAATTACCTCTGTGATACTAGAACTAATTCCAAGACTATTCTTTGTGGGAGTAAGCTGCAGTTTTTATTCAATCTAAACAAGCCACTGTGTGTAGTATGAGCCCCTCTCTAATAATTTTCCTTTTTGCTGTTCTTTTGCTAAAGCCTGTTTGAATTACTTTTTGGAGACTGAAGGAATGTAACTAATTATATCAATTTCATGTCTGAGATAATCACTGTTAAGCAGTTAAAACAGGACAATTTGCAATGTTAGTTTAGATTACAGCTACTCCTTTAACAACACAGCTGAATTTAAGGAATTTGGAAACCTATAACAAGTGATGGTAAAGAGCACCAGTGTTAGCTATTGTATTTCTGATGTACAAAGCACAGTATATAAAAGGCAATTACTGTTACATGCTAGTAGCTGATACACAGCAGCTAGATGTTTAAGCTTTAAAACTAAATTTATTGGCCTAAACTATTTTTCTGAGAGACCAATTATGTAAACAAGCTGAGGTTCTATTAAGTAAGATTTATAATTCAAAATCTGCACTTCATAAGGTATGCTTTGTAACCTTATAACAGACCTATTACCTGCAAGTAAAGAATGTTTAATTAAGTCCTAACTGACAAGTAGTGAAATGAATTGAAAGTTATACATTTTGTCTCGTCAAAAAACTGCACAAATTTTAAATCACCTCAGACTTTATTTTTTTGAGTTGCAACATTGTCCCTTCCACTCAGTCTCAGAAATCATCAGTTTCCCCATTGTTCTGCAAACAACTATCTGTGTTCTGCTAGGTGGAGTTGCAGCCTGCCTGCAAAACTAATTTTCAGTTTGTATGTTTGTTTGTGTCTTTCGGCTTTTCCCAGTTAGGGGTCGCCACAGCGGAACTCCGGGCCGCTAATGATTGGTAGTGGATTTTTACGTACCGGGTTACCAGCTCTGACACACAACCTTCAACGAAGGCACGCCCCATTCACATATGCCTCCACACAGAAGACGCTCTAGCTGAGAATCGAATGGGATAACGTCTTGCTATGAGGCGACAATGCTACCGTAGCACCAATTTTCAGTGCAGATAGTAAATAAGACTGCCACTAGGTAAGCTGCTGAAAGGATGTGTACCACTGAACTTGCAGCTAGTGTTACTACAAATACTTCAGGCATGTTGAAGCCATTATACATCAATACATATGGCTTTCTTGTCCATGAGCAGCTCATCCTAGCTTCAATGTATGGCTTTCTTAACCATGAACAACTTTTTTAAACTTTCTCTGCTCCTCTGTCCTGTTGAGTTGCTCACATTATTTTAGCAAACCCACTCATACTGCTGTTTAAACCTTTGCTGTTACTGACTATTTTTCTTGAACTAATATCTCCACCTGTGAAGGGTTCCAATCTGCACCATTTGCCCTCAATATGTTGAGGCTCACTATGCTCCCTTACCCAACACCCAGTTTCCACCCCTCCTTGCCTAAATTTATACTGAATACATTCCCTCCCCTTCCTCATTCTTATCTCCACCTCTTCTTATGTAGCCTCACCAAGCCCAGCTACTACCAGATTATCCAATAACATTCACACAAACCCTTTACAGTCTTATGTCACCTTAACTCCACACCTATTCTTCTCACTTAATTTACTCTTCTCTATTGTTTTAACCTTATAGTCTATGCTTCTATTCTACTCTTCCCCCTTGTGCAATATCTACTTTTCCTCCTCAACAAGTCCTTCTTCAATATTATTCTTCCTTTATAATATTGCCAAAAAACATAATACCTGCAAACCTTTTATTATACACATCACCCATTTAATCATTCACTTAATACTTTCTTTAATTCACAATTTTACCCTACCCCACTGTGGTATGTTCTACATTTCTCTAGCTAACTATACTCCATTAAAATCACCTTTCTCCATCTCAATAATAAGGGACGACCCTGACTAAAATCTCCAGCAAGCCACTTCTACCCTTATCTATTTTCCCCTCATCTTCCTCTTTTCACCTTTAACATCTTTTCCTTTTCATTCAACTACGATCTCTTCTTTACTCCATAATCCTCTCAATCTACCGTATTATCCTTTCAAAGCTTCATGTCTCTGCTATTCATTTTATATCACCTCAATACCTCCCATGGTACTCTCACACTGTACTCACATGCATAAGCTACCAGCTATCAGGTTAGACCCTGCTTCATATCTGTTTCCGCAGATTTATTTAATGTCCAACCTATTCACCTTTTCAAATATAAAACATCTAAGTATTCAGTTCACATTGACATAACCTGGAATAAATGAATATGTGTTATAAAAGCTAACTAGTCCTAATCCTCTCTTCTTTCTAAAAACACTCTTTATGGTGACATGTATCTCACTCCAACCCCTCAGCCTCATCTATTCAACCATCTTCTGCCCCTAAGTCCTATATAACACCCCCATAAGTTTCCTTCCTCCATTAACATTTGTAGTATTCTAAATAAATTTACAGACCTACATGGTTTCTTCAATATTCATCAGATATTGCTGTCATTACTTAAACATGGCTAAAACCCTATTCAGTAGATTCTGAAATTCTATCTCCATGCTAAAGTATAATTTGATGTGACAGACTACACAAAAAGGGGGAGGTGTTGCAATTATATATAATAACTTTCCAAGCTTCTCACCCCTCAAAACTAACATACCAACCTTACAAAATGCAGAATGTCTAGAGGGAGGTGTTGCAATTATATACAACTGTCCAAGCTTTTCACCCCTCAAAACTAACATACCAACCTTACAAAATGCAGAATGTCTTATCTCTCTTCTCAATGTTAATACACATACGAAGCTCTGTATAGCTGCCCTCTACATACCACCAGGTAATAATATCAGGTTATTTGAAGAAATGTTTTTCTGAATAACTACAGATATTATTATTGAAACCAGTATCTCAGGAAATGTTAACACTGACTGGTTATCTGTGACATCGTTCACCCAAACAACTAGTCTTAACTTGTATGGGTTCAAACAAAGAAAATAATAAAAATTCTATCCTTGACTGAATACTCATCTCTGACCTCAGCAAGTATGCTATCTCATGGGGTACTACCTGAATTCCTTAGTGACCATCACCCTATATTCATCAATAGAGAAGTGACCTACCAACTTAAAAAAATCTGTATAGAATGCAAAATCTTTCTTTCATTCTGATACCCTCAATAATCTACTAAAATCCATTAGCTGGTCTTCATTCAAAATCCTACCCCTAGACAAAGCTGTCAATAAGTTCAACACAATTTTCATGAATACTTTAAATACCCTCCCCTACTAGAAATAAAGGAGTAAAAAAATACTCAGCCCCCCTGGCTGTCACATTCTACAAGAATTATCATGCAAAAATGTGACAAAGCATGGAAACTAAGGCACAATTGTAAACCACCCTCATACATTACATCTATCCAAAGTGTTGCAAAATCTCACCAGGAAGCAAATTCACCTAGACAAAAAAAATACTCTGACACACAAGTTAATCATAAAAAAAATCCAAAGTAAGAAAGGTTTTCAGCCTGGCTATCCTTTCTCACTAAACCTCTAACCATACTTATCCCCTTCAGAAACAGCTACCAATTCAACACTTTCTTCATCAACATCATAGTCTGTCTTACCTCCTGCTCTCCTCAGCCATTTAATATATTTCAAGACTCTACTAGACCTGACATTCATACATTCATTCTCCAATCTGTCTCCACTATTCATTTTATGTCACCTGTATGTTAAACAGTTACTAAAGAAACTTACACTTTGTTCTTCTTCTGCTTATGATCTGCCTGCTGAGTACCTTAAGCTTGCAGCAGACTCTATAGCATACCCAGTCTCAGTTCTCATTAACATTTCTATTTAAGATTCCATTTCCCTGTCCAGTGGAAAAAATATTATCCCCCTCCATAAATGTGATAACTCTAACTCTAGACCAAATGCCATCTTGTACCCCCTTTCAAAGATCCTGTAAAAATGAATTTATAAGCAACTCCTTCAGTACCTCTTGCAAAATGATCTCTTAACCCCAACACAACATGGTTTCTGACAGGCCGAAGCCCCACTACAGCTCACCTCAACTTTTCTGATACCATTAATAAGTCTGGAGACCAATGAAAGTATATCTCTTTTGTTTTTCTTGATCTATCAGAAGTGTTTGCCACAGTGTCAAATGAAAACCTTCTGATTTAAATGTCCTCTGTGAACCGTTACACACTAACTCTTCTATGCTTCTCTAACTACTAATCTGAAGGATATCAAGCTGTCAAATGGCTCTCTTCTTTCTCTCCTTTTCTCCTAGTTAAAATGGTGTTCCTCACGACTCTGTTCTCAGACCACTGCTATTTAACATTTTCATCAATAACCTGTATACCATCTCTCAGCAAGCTTGCTTTATTCAGTATACAGATGACTCATCTCTCATCTGCTCATCTGACAGCCCACTACAACTACAATCCATGACACAAAACACCTTCAACTCAGTCAGTCTATGGCTACATCAAAACCAACTTTTACTTAATCCCAACGAGACTAAACTACTACTATTTTTTCCAAAGTCCCAAGCCAATGCAAAACGTAACTTCTACATTACTTCTTTAAACAATACAGCTATAGAAGCAGTTGCCAAATTGCTTGGGATGACAACTTAAAAGTTTGATCTTTGCATACTAAACTGTATAAAAAAAATTCAACAAAAGATAGGTCTACTATATAGAGTACATATGTTCCTAACTCTTTCTACCAGAATCTCCCTAGCTAACACTTATCTTTTATCCTCTGTTCTCTATGGCTCACCTATTTTGACTAACATCCAGAGCTATTTTAAATCATAACTAGTGTAATGCTATAACAATATAGCTAAATTTGCAGCTAGCCTACAGCATAAAGCTCATCACTGTTGTGCATTTCTCTCAACTGGCTAGAACACCCACATCAACTAGCCCATACACAACTTCTTCTAAGCTATAAAATAATGTATAACCTGTCTACCTGCCCTTCTATTTCATTGGTACTTAATCACTATCACCCAAACCACTCACTGTGCTCCCAAGACAAAAACCTGCTTGAAATCTATAAACCTAAAAATGTATGGGGCAAGGTTTATACTTGTACTGCATGTCCAACTATGGACCTCTATCCCAAATTCAATCAGAAGTATATCTACCCTCAATGTATATAAATCCTACCTCAAAGAATTTCTAACTAACTTGTGGTTATACCCATGTACCTCACCTATATGATCTATATTAATAAATACTTTACATTCTTGCTAACTTAACTTTTTCTAATACTATCTGTCTATACCTTTCAATACCTGCCTTTTCTCCACTCTTAGGGCGGACTTGTATGGTTTTATTTACTAGCATAGTAGACTGTACTTCTAATACTTTTGTATATACTGATGTTCATGTTCAATCATCATTTTTTAATTTCTTTTTTATTTTTATATCACTGATGTCTTTGCATGCTTTATTGTATCTTATGTATTTCACTCCCAAACTGTATGTATATATGCTTTTTTTAATTACATTTGTACTAGTGTTTTATTTAAGCAATAACTAACAATGTGGTATGGTATACTGAAGATTTACCCACAGTTGGTGTGGTTTAATCATGAGGGCAAAGCAAATGCTATTATACAATGACATTATTTAAGGAAAAAAATTCTTACTTTTCTTAAATAATGTCTTTGTGTAATGACGCATTACTGTTCTTCCACTGATTGTGGTACATTGTTTCCTTGTTTTGATGTACTGAGCATGTGTATGGGGCTTGCGTCCCACGCATACCCAGTACATCAATGCTTTGAAATGGAAGCAACGGAGAAAAGAAAGTCTCCTTTGCTCCGTTTTTTTCTTTTTTTCTTTTTTATTTGTTAAAAAAAAATGTTTTGAACACTTTATACCAACGGAAAAAAGTCAGGGCGACCGGACCTTTTCCGTTGGTATATTGTGGGATTTACAGTGGGCACGCTGGCCAATCAGCATGCACGTTTTGGAATATTAATGGGGGGTCATTGTATAATGGATGTTATTTAACTCTCTGTAACTTTACTCCCCAGGCCTCAGCTGAAAATTGTTATACATTACCCAGTCGGAATTTCCCAGTAAACAAATGTCAGCGAATAAATAAAAGTAAGGAAATAAATGACATCTCGAATTACCTAAGCACCAATCACCTAAGTTTTGATGTGGTGTAGCTTTTACTAACAAGAAGTTTAGATACTTATCCTTACCAGTACAATCACACCTCTTTGATAACAGAGAGACTCAAGTAAGGTAATTATTAAGGTTTCAGCTACTGTTTCCTTTGCTTTCTTAAGCAAAGAAACTTCATTTTGGAGGTTCATATTGTTTAAAATTGAAGTTACCTGCTTATACTTTTTTTTCTAAATATCTGTCAAAACCATCTCCCAAAATATTATAAACATCATGTTCTCTTTCACTAGTTAAGTATGAAAGCCATTAAATAAGTATCTCCAGCTATGTGCAAAACAGTGGTGTAGTTTTTGCATGCATTTATAAGCAATCTACCTACAATGGTCTTGTGAATTGTCATCTGTCCCTATGAGAAAATGATGAATGTGCTTGATAAAAATGTTATCACTGCAGAGCTGATTGATTTTTCACACAATATCAGTGTAATGTTCTGAGAAGTAGTATGCAAACTTTCCTTGTTAGTGACAATCATAGAAAACTAAAGAGGATATTCAGAAAGAATAATAATACCACTGTGCTGCAATAAATAGCATGAACAGAAGAAAGAGAGACATGGCCAAATAGGGAGCAGGTATGCTTGACACCCAATATACTATGGAACTGCCAGGGACAGTGCTATATACTAAAACTGTGGATTTGTGAAACTGATAGTCATTGGGTGGACATACTATAGAACATATGACCTGATGTTGGCATGCAGTTGGCACCCCCCAACCTCCCCTTGTCAAATACCATCAAACACAGGTTCCCAATTATCACTAGGGAACTAGTCAGTGCTCTCTCCAAGTCCAATAACACTGCATCAAATGGGCCCTAACAAAATCCCAGGCTTTCTTCCATATAGCAGGCCCTCTGGAATCACTATTTAACTACAGCCTTCAAACAAGCTTCATGCCCCAAAATGAAGAATGGCAACAATCACCTCTCTACACATATGTGGGCCATCCACATATTCTGGAAACTACAGACTTATAAGCCTCACCAGTTTCATGCAAACTCATGGAAAGAATAATGATGAAGATGAACAGTATTGACGTAGGAAACCTCCATACACTGGACCCAAGCCAGACCGATTTTGTCAAGGGCAGGTCATGAGTACTCAGCTTGGAGGAATTCTTTGAGAAGGTCAGCAAAGCAATGAATGAGGGCAAAACAGTTCATAGTGCCTACCTACTCCTGGCCAAGGCATTTGACAATATCCCACTTTGGCATTTTTGACAAGCACAAGAAGTTAGGTATAAACCTTTATATCACCCAGTGGAGAGCCAGCTGGCTCACACAGACAAGAAACAGGCATCTTTAGATCCTAGTCTGATAGACCTTCTGCATATCCACATACAAACAGCACCAGAATTACCCATTCTAAAGACTTAACTCTTGTCTGTTATATAAATATAACCTGCTGGAGAGGTGCGTATGTAACCTAGATATCACCCCTTCTCTAGAGCAGATCTCCAGCCATGTAAAACTGAGTTCCTCCCTAACCCAATTCAAGTGTAACTTGGACAACTGGATTGAAAACCAGAAATTCAGTCCTGGTTAGGTACCTATCTCTAATGGATATTGGCAGTGTAAATGGTTCATGTCCCAGTCCCCTGATTGTAAATATTTCGTATTCCAAGCCCCTACTTACACTATCAAGGTTACCATAATTTATCATAGATTTGGGATGCATGGCTAGGCTTAAAAAGGCCCCATTGGTCATTACCATAGCACACACCTATGATCCTATGAATCATGTCATCAAAATGCTGCATACATGCAACATGGACACAGCTGAGAGCCAATACAAAGGGTACACAGTAGAGCTTAGAGACCATGCAGAGGGACGAGCAACATTCCAACTTTGTTTATTTTATAAACAGAAAAAAATGTAGTTATGGGGTAGTCAGGAAAGGGAAAACCCAAGCAGAAAAATCGAAAGAAGGACAATGAGATGGGAAAAGTCAGAAGATGTGGTGGGGAAATGGTATACTTTTTGTGGGAGAGGTGTCCTATTTATTTAAAGAAGGATAGAGAGGGAGGGAAGCATGGAAATTACAGGAAGGAGGGCATACAGAATGCAGCAGGAATAGATTCAAAAACATGTAACACAGACAAAGACTAACAGTGCAGGTGATGATACAAAAGGGATCAGGGGCAACAATGGAGAGATTTATAGACTCCAAGAGTGGTGATGGGAAGGACAGGACAACAAACAGGGGAGGGTGACTGAGTTTGAAAGAAGGGGAACACTATGATAGGGAGGTAGACTATGCCAAGGACTGCCTGCCAAACCATCCCATTGGGAAACTCCCAGAAGACAGTTACCCTTGTGACTGACATTATGAGAAGACTCCTCCACTACTAGCCTGATGGCTGGGACAGGGCAGCTTTGCGGCTCCTAAAGTTGCATGTGAATGCAATTGAAGTTGCCAGTCAGGGCTTCAAACTGTTGCTCTGCTGCTCCACATTTGTTTTTAACCAGCAGCTGCACTTCCAACCTCATCCTCTGTGCCATTCTCCAACGAGAAGCCTGTGCTTCCCCACTGGGGAAGCAACACGTGAGGCCACCAGTAAGCCATCCAGATTGTTTCACACAACATGACTTTCATCATCTGCAGAAAGCCTGGCCCAGGGTCTGATAGAGACTCATCAGTTGTTATGAAGGTTGTTTCAAGGCTATATCAGATCATGTTAGATGGCAGATAGTGCAGAAAAAGGCCACAAATGAAGAAAAAACAAAAAACAACCGAAGGTAATACTATGAAGATGACAGCAGAGTGAACGTGGATAGGACAAAACTGCAGTGCTCAGTACAATGTGGTACAATTTCTTATGAGAGGCTGTGGAAGGAAAGAGCAGCAACACAATGGATATATAACCTATATAATCCCCTTAAATGCCAGAGAGGGTAGTTTTGAATGGATCTGTAAGACTGGCATTCAGCAAAAAAACATATATTCTCTATCTAAAAAGAAATTGTATAACTTGTCTAAAAAAGAACAACATTACAAAATTTAACAGCAAAAAAACTTTAGTTGTTATAGCACTGACCAAGGCTGTGACTCTTCTTATTATGAATTATGAGAATTATAAAAATAAAATATTAGAAATATCGAATTCAGATGATTATGCTGCTTGTTCTGAGACTAATATTAAAAGAGGTTATATGTTTACTAATACTCAAAATGAGGAATGGCCAAATAAAAAACTGTATCCCCTAAGCTGGAAGTGATATTTGGTATTCATAATATACATAAAGCATTACTGGATCCACCTCATAAAACTTCTGCTGATAGCAACAGATCAAAAACACAACTTGCTGATATTTATATAGAGAATGCCATTAAAGGAAAAGTACAGAACAATTAGTCTTAAACCAAGTATATTCAGACACAAGCAGAAGATTGTCCCCCGGATTTACTAATCTTCCGTGCAGGACTAATCTAGTCCTGCACTGAAGCGGCAGTTTAAGATGAGGAGGGCAGCACGCCATGCATATTAATGAAGGCACGCTGTCTGAACTCCTAATGCTACACGGAGCGTGGAAGAGTGCAGGGGGTGTGTCTGAGAGCAGAGCTCTCAGAATAAACACGCTCCTGCAAAGTAGAACAGAAGAATGTGTAAATAAATGAGCGAGACCGCTCATAAGTGTCTGCATATCCCCACCAACAGTCCCCATGTGTTCAACAGCAACAGTACACTTATATAAAATTAAGAAACCCTTGTAGTTATTTTTTTTAAAACCTCAAGTACAGCTAACTCTAAGGTGTACAGGTTTGCCATCGCTTAGCTACGGTTAAAACAGCTGAGAAGGCTGAAGAGGATAACAAGGAATATATATGCAAATAAAGCAGCACAGCAATAGTGTAGTGGTTAGTGCATCCACCTAGAAAACAGGCATTCCTGGTTCGAGTCCAACTGCAGCACATATCATTTTCCATGTCAAATCTGTATATGAACATATTCTCGCATCTTTTTGCCATATAAACTACATAATAACATTTAAGTGTGAACTGGAGTACTGCATTAAATGCACATGTGAAGTGTCACTGTCATAATGAATAAGGCACTAGAAAGCAGGTTTAAGTAAAAATAAGCAGTAGTAAGCTTGTTTAAGTGCGTATGCATGGGGGTAAGCATTGCCTACACAGATTAAGCAAAGTAGAAGCTAACTGAGTATAAGAAACTGTAACCAGAGGTTAGCAGTGCTTACCATCACGCAAACCCACTTACGACTGCTTTAAAGTGCCTTAATCACTCTGTATCCAATGGCCCACGTTCTGCCCAGCAACAAAATAAACTGTCACTGCAAGGTTCAAACTCAGGACCCTACACACTATAGTCACAGTAGTTAACTGTTAAGCCATCAGAGCAATAGATATGAATGAGGTATCAGCAAACTAATCCTCATCACAGGAAAACCAAACCAAACATGTGAACTGAATCTATGTACAGTGTGAAGTGGTATAACCTTCTACATAACATAAATATGTGAACTGGATCACAGCAGTAAACACAGATCTGAGATGTGATTGTAATAAAGTGTAGAAGTTCCCAGGTCCCCATACAGTGTATGTACACATGAATCACGGATACTAGACACATATATAACCTGTAATGAAGAATAAATCATTGCCAAATGGCAAATATAGTGATAATTAACTATTAAGCAATGCTAACCACAGCACAGCTCAAGTTAGTAAGTGTAAGCAATGTGTAGGGGAGCCAATTCAATCTGCCTAGTGGTATACCTCTTTAAGCAGTGCCAACCTTATGTTAGCAGATGTGCCCATAGCTTAGCCTTTTCAAAACCGGCCAATCATGGGAAAGTGTGTGAAAATGTCCATATTTAAACCCCACAGGCGTCTCATAACTGGTTGTAGCTTCCTACTGCAGGCAGAATGGTGGGTATGGGTGAAGGCACTCGATTTAGAGTGCAGCGCTGGGGCATCCAGGAGTCAAAAATCATGGTATGGATTCTGGTAAAACACCATGATCAGAGACTACTGCAGGGCCAGTACCAGGGCTCACAGTATAAAACGGAGGCCTGGGACAGTCTCGCCCGTGACCTCACCAGTGCCACAGGTATCCCCCGGACAGGTGTGCAGGTCAGGCACCACCATGCTGACCTGAAGCGGCGGAGGGGGGATGCACTGGAACAGTGGATACAGGAGTCTTGGCAGATGTCCAATCCCCCTGTACTGAGTAAGTACTCATTCTACTAAGTAGTAAATAATTGCCTGGCTTGTGTATACTATGGATAGGTATGGCTAAATATCACTGCATTACTCTGACAGCTGCAGATGAGCGGGCTGTGAACCAGCAAGCCCATGATGCTAGGCTGCAAAGGCTGCATTGCGAGGCAGGTTAGTAATCAGTCTGCATGTATTGTCATAACAAATAAATATAAGAGCCTTAGAAAGTGTTGCACCAGTAGAAATAAATGTGTAATAGTCTGTGAATAAAGGTATAATCCTTGGAGTGCTTTTGTTTACTCTTCTCTCATATGTTGGTAATCTGTTCCATACTATAAATAGTACTTAAGCAGTGTCACTCACACCATGGTATGTAGATAAAATGGGTATGAAGCCCTGCATAACAATGTTAGAAGTGCCAAGAGGTCAGTCATATCGTACAAGTTAGTGAGACTTAGATAGAAAACAGTGGAAAGCTTTATAGCAATTCCCTGATAGCACAGTGTACTATGATGTTAGCTATAATTTTTTGTCACACACAGTAGGGGTTTGAATCCTGGGAGTGCTACTAAGTTGTATGCATAATCATACCCCACAAATGTACAGATTTTGATACAATGTTCAGATAGAAAACTGTATGCATAATTACACCCAACAACTGTACAGAATTTGCTAGAATGCTCAAATTGTAAGTTGTATGCATATTCCTACCCCACAACTGTTCCAATCTGTCCAGCATGTCCAGATAAATGACCCATATCACCAGCTTGGTACCCTGTTCCCCGGAAATTTCAGTGTGATGATCCAAGAAATGTAGGCAGCTGTCAATGACATATAACTGATAGTCAAATGTGTACATAGTCAGAGAATGTATATGAAAACAAACCTGTCATTCTAGCACCTCACCCAAAGTGTATGACAGCAATTCTCAACATATGTTGCATTAACACCTGCAGCCTGTCACGCCTGTATGTAAGACACAGGTCAGGTATATAATAATCTATAAACATACCAGTGTACAATATAAGGCCATTGTATAGTGTAATAATACATGTAAGGGAAAGATCACTGCAGTGACTAAGAATGTTGTGAAAACTACAAGTTGTTAATTGTACCCTCTTTCTCACCCCTACCATATGTGCATAATAATCCAATGACACTCCTCAACTGGTATGTGTACACTCCAAACATTTGTTGGGACAAATGTCCTAATAGTTTATAAATATTCACATTTGTTTCTATGCATGTGCCATGTTAAAATACACCCATATTGGTGGCCTGTTGCCATCAATAAAAACCTGCATGCTCCTGTAATGGCCACTGTTGTTCCATATATGCATGTGTTCTGCTTGCTCTGCAACTGTGTTAAATCTGGTGTGTTGGGTTAATGGGAATACATATGCATGCTGTTATAACTAATCATGAATGCTGTTGACTGTTACTAACACATATATGTCATAAACCTGCGGCAACACAGCTCGTATGGGAAGGCCGGTCCCAGCGGACCCACCTGTCCCACCTCAGCTGGCCATGGCACTGGGCACCAGCACATCTGGGGCCCAGCCTTGGACCTCCTCCTCCGTGGGACCTGCACCACGTTCGGGTGGAACCGCTGCAGGGGATGGGACTCACCCCCCCTCGGAGTGGGCACGGAGAGGAGCCTGTCACCCATCAACAGGTCCAGGTCGTGGTGCGTAGGGAGCTCGATCTGGAGTATTGAGAGTGGATACACTAGGTTGAGGGCTGAGTGGCACTATTAGAGGGTGATCCTGCCACTCCTACACAGCCCCCAGCACAGCCACCTTCAAACCGTGAAGGTGCAGTGGTGACTGCCCATGGGTAGGGACCTCAGTCCCACTGTTTCCAGTTGGGGGCTCATGGGCTTGCAACTTCCAAAGACCCCTCCCCGTCCAACGTGTTTACCTCCCACCGGCCCTGTATGTGTTTTGTGTGTCTTGTCTGTTAACCTACCCAACCTACTGCCCCAAATATACCTACTACCCCTCCCCAACATCCCACTATCACCTGAAAAAATAAGGGCAATCTGTTCCCACAAAAAAATCTCGCCCCATACATAGCTGTCCATTTTGCACACGTGTCCACTGGGCACATGTAATCTGGTCTAATTGGCATCACAATGAATATATGTTGCCCTCACCCCTCTCCCAGGGGTTTGAGGGTCCAAATGTACATGAAAATTTAGTGTATATGCACAGCTGTTGCTGTAGAACAAATGGGCAGCTATGGACCTTTCCTATACCCTTCCTGCACATGCCTAGCCATTTTTCCTACTGTCTTTCCCTCTTTGTGCCCCATTTTTCACCACTTTCCTATCAACCCCTTTTTCTTTTCTTTTAAAGAAATTAGCGTGGGGAAAAGCGGCAGTAAGCACTTTTAAGCAGCGATAAGCGGGTTTTGCTCAGGGGTAAGCTATGCCTACACAGGTTAAGAAATTCAAAGCTAACTGACTGTAAGAAAACATAAGCAGAGGTTGGCAGTGCTTACCGGCACGCAAACTCGTGCAAACCCTCTTACAACTGCTTAAAGGTGCCTTAATCACTCTGTAGTCAACATCCCTTGTTCTGCCCAGCAACAAAATAAACTGCCTCTGCAAGGCTCGCACCCAGGACCCTACACACCATGCACAAAGTGATTTATCACTAAACCATGGCAGATACACATAACCCTGATGTTTTCACAAACATATCATCCAGCCCAGTCATTCAACAGTACAGAGAATGTAGTCCAACATATAGATGTATGTGTGTGAGTAACTATATTAATGTCTACACAGGTATAACATATTGATATATGTAGATATATATATATATATATATATATATATATATATATATATATATATATATATATCTACATATATAACTATATACATATATAAATACATATGAACATATATACATGCAAATGTCTACATCTATGGATATATATGTCTACATCTACATGTCTAAATATATACAGCAGGTCATATATATGTCAGCAGATATATACATATACATATATAGGTGTATATGGACAGACATCTGGAGATAACAATGGGGAAATAACAAAAACATATATGTCCTCATGCAACATTAATAGGGTTGAGAGGCCCCATACAATATACGTCTGGTATGAATAGGTATACTCCCCCCAGACAAGCACGTCCCCCCTGTAATACAGTACCGAGTGTTGCAGATCCCATAACCAGGACCACACACGACATGGCCATCCCTAGGATACATATACACAGACACGTATATGCAGATACAGGCATATACATATATATATATATATATATATATATATATATATATATATATATATATGTAACTAAACATACACACACAGAGATATGTACAGTAAGATACATATGTAGATCGTGCACACAATATTGAGCAGCCAGTATTCCTACAGTCACCACCTTACCAACTGGTGACTGTATGAGCCACCCATATGAATGACATTCATAGCTTGCAACATATACCCACAGGGATATCAAAGGGTATAACACCACACACAGGTGCGCATAAATGAATGTGAAAACTATATTTGTGTACTATGACAGTTGTATATGCCATGTCATATAGCCGTTTAGACACTGACATCCATATGAACAGTGTAATGCAACTGTGAAACAGTTATACTGAGACAGTAGTCTGGAAAGGTTGACATATGTTGCTGTCCAGGCCGAGGCCTTCAAGTAGTACAATAGTAATGACAGACCTGGCCACAACATACCAGACAATCAACAGTATGTAATGCAGATGTATAGGTCAGCAGCTTCTATCTACACTCTGTACACAATCCCAAGGGGGTACAGACCCCAGTTGACACAATGGGATGTATCTGTTAAATAACAAGGCATAACTGACACCATCACAATCACACTGACAAATAGAACATTTCATATGGCAGGAGGCAGTAGGCCTGCATTTACCCATGGTGGATTGTATGGTGATGTACATACAGATACCTTAAGGCAGTTTACCCCAGATACCCAAACATGTTGTAACAGCCTAGGTTAGTCATGGTGCATCCCCCCTGCACTCACTAATACTGGGCCATATACCACGGTTACTTACACTGGCCTCTGCAGTGCATTAGGGCACACATGTATTGTGTAGGTGAAGCCCACACATATATGGCCCCAACCCCCCAGTATGTGTAGGGGACACAACAGCAGTGGAGGGATGGCAGGAATGACAGCATGACATACACACAGCCCACTACATAACAACCCCTGACATCATGTCACATGTGCAAAGCCTGGTATGTAGGTGGACAGAGGCTGGAGCGCAGGCACATATGTGTAAAACTGTTGTCATACAGTAAGCAAGATATGTATATGTGTGTATATATCTATATGGATATATGTATAATTATATATACATATATGTTCACCATATGCCCTGCACATGGAGTGGAGCCCTACCTCAGCCCAAATAGTCCCAAACTCTCAGTGCGAGGGGATGTCATGTATGTATTGCAGGTATAGTTGTAGACTATTGCTACTGTAATAGGGATCATCTTCACAGAAATGGTGTGTGTGGGAGGCCACATCTGCTGTTAACATGTGCGCCATTGGCTATTGACAGATATCCTAAGGTCATCATAGTACAGTACCACTACTAGCACAGTAATGCCCCTGTGGACTTCAGCTGCGATATGGCCAATATATGTAGACAGTCTGACACACACTGGTCAGTCCAGGGGTATACACAGAACCCCTTCATGCAAGACATGTAGACCAGGCCTGTCAATGTCGATGTTAACATCCATGTAGATGGGTATAACATGTAAATACTGGTATACATTTGCCCCCATAGGTTATGCATTCATACACCCCTGTCTGTCCTGACACATAATAATCGCTGGTACAGAGGTGCCATGGCCACATACTACCCACTAGTTAGTGACATACATCTGAACAGCATCCCACTGCTTTGTCTGACATACATGACTGTTATGGTAGCCCGGCAGAAGTACATCTGGCAAGTATCTGGACATGACATCTCACTGGATAAGTACAGCATGTAACAAAGTACAGTGCAAGCTACAAGCTACAGGCAGACTGACTCAATACTGGGATACATCTCTCATACGGGAATACACATGTACCTGCTCTACAGGCATGTCACTTCACAGATTAACAGACACCTGTGTGAAAGTGCATAACCACAACCAATGTGAACACAGCCACAGCCACATATGGTAAGCTAGCGTACTATTACAGTATATGGACTATCTGATCTGCACCATCCCCATATGAGCCATTCACACAACAACCGTACATATACTGGGCCACTAGACAGTGTGGCCCGATGTCTGTCTGTGGTATAGGACTTGTGTGTGTTCGCCCCTACAAATGTGTAAGCTGGTAGGGTGACATACAGTGGAGCAGCATGTAACATCACGATAGAAGAGGACCAAGAACAATGACATCTACCACAGTCTCTACACAGACCAAGGTACATATTCACTATACACACACTGTCGACAGTTACCAGACTTACACATACCTCAGTACTGTACACACAGCCACAGAATGCCCAGAATATGTCCTCAGATATAACTCCTACTATGCATAATGTGTAGCAGTCTGATATCTCACTGGCTTGTTATCAGATATGCTGTCAATGAATATGGTGTACAGAACATATGCACCCCCTGCTGCATGACATATGTACAAAGGTTGACAGAGTTGTGGCTGGTGGCACAAACACAGAGCCAATATTGACATGTCACTGTGATACCCTCATACATTTACTGTCTTAACAGGGTTTGTTGCACCATATGTCCTATGAGGGATATGATGTCAGTCAGTAACTCTTCTGGCTCTCACCATCTACTGACTGCAATCCTCACACTGCCTTCTGCAGTTGAGAGATAGGTGCTCTGTGGGTAACACAAGGAACACAGGGCACCACACACTGCCCAGTCTGCAGATGACCCTACAGATGGGGATTCCCCATAAACGTAGCACTGACATGACAAGTATAAAAACATGTAGGACAGCCATATCCACACATACCCTGTTAAACTAATATTACCCCAACTGTAGTATAGCAGCACTTACAGTCTGTAGTCAAGACAGGCAAATCCCCCTCCTGTGTGTTGGCCTGTTTTCACAGTGTATGTTGTCAGAGGTAAGTCCCCAATCCATCTGTGATGCTGTTTCCCAAACAAGAGATCTAGTTCCTGCTCACAGTGAATGAAATGGCCCAACACCAACATGATGTTCCTAGAAATTGGGGTGTGTTTCCATGCAATTGGCTATGGGAATGTTACCACAGCTGTTCCACATGCAATCAGGTAGAGGAGGGCTGTAATTCGTGCAGAGGCCATCAGCTGATTATGAGCATCACTGACAATACACATGCTGCTGCCTATTTAAAGCAGGTGTAAGTCTCCACATCCACCAAAGAGGGTGTGAGAGAGGCAGACAGAGGCAAAGATAAGTCATGGTGGTTTGGGAGAGTAAAAGGTAAGCATGTTTGTGTCACACACCTACCAGTCCAGGGTATTGAACCCGTGACTGACTATGTACTGATATCAGATCTGTCATCCCTGCACAGTGGATATTGTGATATATACTAGGGGCACCATATAAGAAATTTGCAAAACCCACTCAACATTCAGTCCAGTTGTTACACCCTCACAACCACCTCCACATAGGACATGAATGACAAACATCAACACATTAAAACACACACACACCTGGGATTAGATCTCCTACCTAACTAGTTATTACACTACAGCACTACACAATTATAGAACACACAGCTGTGATTATTGGAGTACTCGTTTCCCAAAGGTTTATTTCACAGTGAGTGACATCAGCAGGATTGCCAAAGTAGGGCAAATGAGTTGTAGTGAGCGTGATGAGCCAAACATGCATTGCTCCCTACACAGGCATAGGAACAGACACAAAAGCATCCACAACTCCCATGTGTGAGAATAGAACCCCTACCAGAGTTCTATATCATACTATGGCATTTCACTGTTATACCACACACCACAAAGATTGCTGGAGTGCTCTTACCCCAAAGATGTACTTCACAGTGATTGACATCAGCCGGATTGCCAAAGTAGGGTATTTGAATTGTATTGAGTGTGATTAACCTAAACTGCCCTAAGTAGTCTGTATGCACTAACCGCTGTTCTGGCCAGAACAAAAATAATCTGCCTTTATATGTTATGAACCCAGGACCCTGTACACTACAGTCACAGTAGCTAACCACTAAGCCATTACAGCAATACATGAGACTGAGGTTTCACCAAAGTAATCCAACCATAGGCTAATCAAACCAAACATGTGAAAGGAATTTATATACAGTTGTCCATAAAGGACCTCTCCAAAGCCAACATCATGCTACTCAAGGCAGAAGGGACAATGTTTGTGACACCCATGGAGACAGGAGCTGACAGTTCAACTGATGAATCCTGCACTAAGGCACTGTATGAGCACATCCACTTGTGCATGATTCCTGACACCCCACATAGAACCATGACACTCTCCTCCCAAATAAGCAGGCCAGTCTGGAGGTCTCCTGCCATGAACAGAGTATACAACAGAAGGTAGACACTGTTGAAGAAAAACGGATAATCCAAGGATGCAAACAACTCCCTTACCAGCCCCAACAGGAAGTTCAGAACCCTCATGGAATCCTCCAAAGCTGGTTATGTAACTAAAATTGCCAACGATTCCACAGACAACCACACAGCATTCTATAGTTATGTCCAGAAACTAACTGGCAATGCTCAGAAGTGCTCTGGGCTACAAGAGAATGGCATTACATAGACTGCTCCCACAGAATTTTCTAATATCCTGGCAGATTGATTTAGTGCCACATTCACCCCCCTCTCACCCCCAAAAGGGCCTATGCCAATACGAAATTAGTTCCAATGCCCAGTAATCATGGACACACAGGTAGAAACCACACTATCCACAGCTAAGAATACAGCATCCATGGGACCAGATGACATCCTGGACTGTGTACTACATGAACTACAAAATGAAATGGCAACTCACCTAACTGTCATGTGTAATCATAGCCTCAAATCAGGCCTGTTGCCCACTGAATGAAGCACAGCTGCAGTTATCCCACTCCACAAGGGAGGACCCACCATGGATCCTGGGAACTACTGTCACATCAGTCTGATGAGCCTGATCTGCATGGCCATGGAATGCATTATCATGGAATTTTTGAACGCAGACATTGCAACCCGCAAACACTGGACCCCACACAGATTGGGCTCATGGAGGGGAAATCTTCTCTCCTGAACCTGATTGACTGCTTTGACTCAGTCTGCATAGCTGTTAAAGAGGGTAAGGCGGTCCACGCAGCCTATGTGGACCTCGCTAAACCCTTCAACACCATCCCCCAGTATGGAAACGTAGATTAATGTAGTAATCCGGCCATACATCCCTATGCTACTTGATGGTTTGTCACCTGGCTTACTGGCAGAACCAAAACTGTAGATGTAACTGACTCCAAATCCAGCTCCAGATAAGTGACAAGTGGAGTGCCTCAGGGTTCAGTCCTGGCACCACTGTTGTTTGGCATCTGCATCTCTGAAGTACAGACCAACAGTATGGGACTCTGGCTAACAAAGGTAACAGATGAATGCAAAATGTGAGTCATTATGAGCCTGACTGTACTGCATGATATGTTACTGATACCAGCCTGACATCATACAGGTGGGATGGAGTACTGTTAACATCTTGTGCCCTTGTCGTGTAAGGTCCTGGTTATGGGATCTGCAACAGTTGGTAATGTATTGCAGGGCAGATGTGTTTGTGTGGGAGGGAATACCTATTCGTGCATGATGTATGTTGTTCGTGCCTGTCAACCCCATTAATGGTGCATGTGGACATATATGTTTCTGCTATGTTCCCACTTTATCTACAGATGTATGTCCGTACATACCTATATCGATATATATAAATCTGCTTACATATATGTGTATATATATATATATATATATATATATATATATATATATATATATATATATATATATATATATATATATATATATATATATATTTATATTTTGCTCTATATATATATATAGCTGTATATATGTAAAGATTTGGATGTAGGCATATATATCTATAGATGTAGGTGTATTTTCAGGTGTAAATGTTCATATATATTATATATGTATATATATATATATATATATATATATATATATATATATATATATATATATATATATATATATACATATATTAATATGTTGCATCTGTTTAGACATTAATATATTTTCACACACACACACACATCTACATGTTGGAATGCATTCCCTGTACTGTTGAATGACTGGGCTGGATGATATGTATGTGTATACAGCAAGATTAGGTATATCTGAGATGGCTTAGAGGTAAATAATTTTGGCTATGGTGTGCATGGTTCTGGGTTTGAGCCTAGCAGAGGTTGTTTATTTTGTTGCTAGGCAGTACAAGGGCCAATGACTACAGAGTGATTAAGGCACTTTAAAGCAGTTGTAAGCGGGTTTGCATGGGTTTGCATGGAGGTAAGCACTGCTAACCACCGGTTACATTTTCATTCACTCAACTAGCTTCTAAATTGCTTAACTTGTGTAGGCAATGCTTAGCTCTGCGCAAACCTGCTTACAACTGCTTTAAAGTGCCTTAATCACTCTGTATGCAATGGGCCGTGTTCTGGCCAGCAATAAAATAAACAACTCTTGCAAGGCTCACACCAAGGACCCTGCACACCCTAGACAAAGTAATGTACCACTAAGCCATGACAGATACACAGAAATTCAATGTTGTCAGAAACATATCATCCAGTCCTGTCATGCAACAGTACAGAGAATGTATACCAACACCTAGATGTCTGTGTGTGTAACTATATTAAAATCTGAACAGCTACAACATATCTATATATATATATATATATATATATATATATATATATATATATATATATATATACATTTTTTTCTAACTCTATATACATATATATCACTATATATACACATATATACATGCATGTGTCTAATTCGACACCTATATGTGTCTACACCTACATGTCTATGTATACACAGCACGTTACATATGTGTACACAGATATATATCTATATAGGTATATACGGACATAGTTTTATATATATATATATATATATATATATATATATATATATATATAAATATATATATATATATATATATATATATATATATATATATATATATATATATATATATATATATATATATATATATATATATATAGGTATATATGGCCATACATCTGTAGATAGCAATGGCAGATTAACAAATACACATATGTCCACATGCACCGTTAATGGGGTTGAGAGGCCCCACACACTATAAGTGTTGTACAAATAGGCATCCCCCCACACCCAACCACATGTGCCCTGCAATACACTACCAAGTACAGTCTGCCTCCCATAGTGCATGTAATATGTGGAAGCCATCAACATCCCCATGATACAGATACACAGACACAGATATGCAGATATATATATATATATATATATATATATATATATATATATATATATACACACACACACACACACACACACACACACACACACACACACACACACATGCACATGCAGATATATGTACAGTACGAATACACATGTAGGAGGTGCACACAATATGGAGCAGCCACTATGCCTACAGTTAACACCTGAACAACTGGACACTGTATGGGCCACCCATACAAATGTCAATCGTTGCCTGCAACATATACCCATAGAAAGGTCATAGGAAAGACACCACACACAGGTTTGCAGAAATGGAAATCTGTTAATTGTGTACTATAACAGTTCTATATGCCATGTCATATAGCTTTTCAGATACTGACAACCATATAAACAGAGTACTGCAACTGTGAAACAGTTACACTAATACGGTAGTCTGGAAAGGTTCACAACTGTTGCTGTCCAGGCCAAGCCCTTCAAATTGTACAATAGTGGAGACAGACTGTGCCACAGGATACCAAACAATCAACAGTATGTAATGAAGGTGTGTAGTTCAGCAGCCTCTATCCACACTCTGTACAAACTCAGTAGGAGGTCAAGATGTTTTGGGGTCAAATGGGTTGTAAATGGTACATAACAAGGCATACCTGACACCATCATGAGCAGACCAACAAACAGAACAGTCTGAATAGCAGGGGGAAGTATGCTTGCAGTACCCCAAGTCATGTAAGTAATGTCAATATAGCTGAAGTATACGGTACTGTACATTCAGATACTTTGTGGCAGCTCAAACTGATACCCCCACATTTTGTAACAGCCTAGGTCATTTATGGTGCTCCCCACCAAGACTCAATAATATAGGCCCATATACCAATGTTACATACACTGGCATCTGGAGTACATAAGGGCACACATGTATTGTGTGGGTGAAGCCCACACATATATGGCCCCAGCCCCAATGTATGTGTGGGGGATACAATAGCAGTGGACTAATGGCAGCAATGGCAATGTGATATACTCACAGCCCACTACAGAACAACAACCAACAGCATGACATATGTGCAAAGCTTGGTATGTAGATGGATGACAGAGGCTGGAGCACAGGCACACATGTGGAACACTGTTGCCATACACTAAGCAAGGTGCTGGTGTTACGGGATAGTCTGCAACATACCCGTAGTCAGGAAACTGAGGTTAGAAACAGAAATGGATGTAGCCATGTACTGATAGCACGCAACACACATGCTGCCAGTGTAATATCTGACACAGGATCTGTTTGGTGGATGGACAAAACATGATTGGCGTACCTCTGTCCAGCAAGAGGATAGGCCCACAGTAGTGAGCTATGCAGACAGACTGCATTCCAAGGTACACTAGTATGTACACACACACACACACACACACACTGTAGCACCACTACAATGCAAAGCATAACACAACTCCACTCACAGTCTGTCTGTAGTTCCTGATCCTCCTATAGATATGTGGCTGCTCTGAGTGTGCAGGTTCTCCTGTGAGAGGTATTGCTACCTGCTGTCTGTAGCACTGATGTCCACACACAGGAAGGATGTCTATCACACAGGAAATGTAAAGGGACTACGCCCACATGCTGTAGGGATATATAGTGGTTGGTTGCCATGACAGTGGTAATTGGAAGAAGTACACATGTGTAATTATATATATATATATATATATATATATATATATATATATATATATATATATATATAGCTATCTCGATAAGTATATGTACATATATTTCCACCATATGTCCATGTGGACATATGGACATGGAGTGTAGCCCTACCCCAGCCCCTATAGTCCCACAGTCGTAGTGCAAGAGGATGTCAAGTATGTATAGCAGGTATATTACTAGACTATTGCTACTGTCATTGAGATTGTCTTCACAGACATGGGGTGTGTGGAACGTGACATCTGCTTATAACATGTGTGCCATTGGTTACTGACAGACTTCTTAAGGACATCATTGTAAAGTACCGCTGCTAGCATGTATTTCCCCTGTGGAGTGCAGCAGAGATATTGGCCAATATATGTGGAATTTTAGACACACCCTGTACAGTCCAGAGCTATACACATGATCCCTTAGTGCGCAACATGTGTACCAGGCCTGACAATATGGATGTAGACAGCCATGTAGCTGGGTATAACACATAACGACTGGTATACATTTGCCACCATCGGTTTTGGATTCACACACTCCTGTCTGGCCTGACACATAATGACTGCTGGTATAGGGGTGCCATGGACACATACTACCCACTAGATATTGACATACATCTGTACAGCATCCCACTTCTCTGTCTGACATACATGACCTTTAAGGGAGGCCCGGCAGCAGTACATCTGGCAAGTATCTGCACATGACATCTCACTGGGCAAGTACACTAAGCTGCTAGGCATGTAACAATGCACTGTGCAGGCTACAGGAAGACTGGCTCAACACTGGCCTACATCTCGTATGAGGGAATGCACATGTACCTGTATATATAGCAGGCTCAACAGCCATGTCACAGCACAGGGTGAGATACACCTGTGTGACAGTGCATAACCACATCCAATGTGAACACAGCCACAGCCACATATGGTAAGCTAGCATAATATTACAGTATATGGACTATCTGTTCTACACCATCCTCATATGTGCCACTCACAGAATGACCCTACATATACTGGGCTGCTACACAGTTTGGTCTGATGGCTGTCTGTGGTATGGGACATGTGTGTGTATGGCCCTACAAACATGTATGACAAAACACCAAACATACTCAAAACAACTCTCACTTTAACATCACAGGAAAAGACAACACCACTATTTACCCGACTGAACACACCAAATTGCTAGGAGTGGAAATAGACAATAAACTAAAAATTGACATTCACATATCCATAACCATAAAAAAGTCCACAAAAAACTAGGAGCATTATACAGAAATAAGCAACTTCTCACCAAAGCAGCAAAGATTTCAATAGCAAATTCCCACCTTATCTCCACCCTACTTTATGCCTCTCCAATATATACCAACCTAAGGCAATGTGATCTAAACAAGCTAGAGAGCTGCTACAACAAAATCACCAAATTCGCCACAGGGGCATCCTACCGTAGTCACCACTGTCTCTCACTTGCTGAACTGGGCTGGCTTGAACTCCCTCACCTCCTTCAGTGGTATCAACTCTCACTCGCCCACAAACTAGTAAACCATCCACTAAATGTCCCATCCCTCCAGAATCTACTCCAACCCTATCGCACCACCAGACCACTAAGATCCAGCAACAAAAATCACTTGCAGATCACTAAAGCCAATAGCTCTGCTGGTGAAGCACTATTCTCTTGCACCATAGCCAAATTATGGAACACCCACAATTACCTCCATACCATCATGCACCCACTTCAAAACTTTACTAAAAGTGCACCTAAAAACATGCTGGCTATGCCCTTGCAACTCCCACTCTAAAATCACCACCCCATCCAACCACTACTTTTCTTTCCATTCCACTAACTACCTTGATTATAGCAAGCTCAGATGCTCATAAGCCTAGTACTTATTATACAGCAGGAACTTCTTATTGTAACATTTGTTAATGTCTGTTATGTACTTCACAGATAAAGATTCTAGTTGTCTTCTGATGTACTATGTTATTCATCTGTAAATATGTTGTAAATAATTGCTATGTTAAATTGTTAATCGCTATGTAATCCAATGTAACTACTGTCGGTTTATTTTAACTGTGGAGCTTTTCTCCCCGGGCCTCCACTGAAAATGGACCTACGTCCAGTCGGACACTCCGGTTAACAAATGTAAATAAATAAATAATAAAATAAATAAATAAATGGTACCATACAGTGAGGCAGCATGTAACATCAGATAGAAGGGGAGCTAGAACAATGACATCTACCACAGTCTGTACACAGGCTAAAGTACATATTAACAATACACACACTGCCGACATTGACCATCACTACACAGACCTCAGTACTGTACAATCATCCACAGAATGCCCAGGTTATGTCATGAAATATAACCCCTAATGTACATGACATGTTTAGCAATCTGACATATCATTGGCTTGTTATCAGATATGATGGCACTATTTATGGTGTACAGCACATATGCACCACTTCATGCCCAACATATGTACAAAGGATGACAGAGGTGTGTCTGACAGCACATACACAGGGCCAGTATAGACATGTTCCTGAGATAACCTCATAAATTTACCATTGTAATGGGGTTTGTTGCAACAAATGCCCTATGAGGGATATGAAATCAGTAACTGTCACAGCATTCACCCACTACAGACTGCAATCCTCACACTATCTTCTGCATTCCAGAGATAGATGCACCGTGGCTAACACATGAAATCAAAGGCACAAAACTGCCCAATCTGCAGATGACCCTGCAGATGGGGATCCCTCATATACATGGAACTGACATGGCTGGTTTTGCGACATGTACGACAGGCATATCTAGACAAACACTGTTGAAGCAACTTTACTCCCCATGGAGTATAGCAGCACTTACAGTCTGTAGTCAGGTCAGGCACATCCCACTCCTGTTTGTTGCCCTGTCTCCACAGTGTATGTTGTTAGACATAAATCCCCAATCCATCTGAGATGCTGTTTGCCAAACAACGGATCTAGTTCCTGCTCACAGTGACTGAAAAGTGCCAACACCACCATGGTGTTCCTAGGTATTGGAGTGTGTTTCTATGCAATTGGCTATGGGAATGTTACCATAGCTGTTCCACATGCAATTAGCTAGGGGAGGGCTGCAATTCGTGCAGAGGCCATCAGCTGATTATGAGCATCACTTAAAATACACATTATGCTGCCTAAGCAAAGCAGGTGTGGGTCTCCACATCCACCAGAGAGGGAGTGGGGGAGGCAGACAGAGGCAAATACATGTCAGGGAGGGGTGGGAGAGTAAAACAGAAACATGTTTGTGTCATACACCTACCAGCACAGGATGTCAACCCCCCAGCAACTATGTAGTGCTATCACAGTTTGATGCAGTTATTGGATGCACCACATGGGTTACTTGCTGTTGAGCACTCAGAACATATATGTGATGATGAGTGACATACAACAGGGATATGGTAGATATACGGTAGGTGACATACACGTGCCTGTCTGCATGAACAGGTGCCAGCGTCGACACAGGCACACTCACATGGGGACGCACACACATTGACACACTTGACAGGGCCAGGAGTGCAACTCATCACTAGTGGGATTGCCACAACACATCAATGTGCAGGTATCCCATGCACCACACGGGTCATACGGAAGTGTATGGGCAAAGAGCATGATGAGGTGTCAGACATCAGACAGTATGCTTTAGTATGCCCTGGGGGTTGTAGTGAGTGTGGATGTGGTCATACGCACCATACAACACACACACGAACACACAGGGTGCCAGTTCTGACATGCATGGGTGCATGTCTGCACGGGTGTGTGGTGGTCAACTGTGGAAACAGGCTGTACAAGGGTAGGGGATGGGTATACCTTGGCATCAGGCCACATGACAATGGTCTACATTGTGTCTCAGGCCTATAGTTTCTGCATTTGTCCACACAGGTGGGTATTGCACCCCCCATCCAGTCACCTGGGTGACTATTGTGTGTGGCCAATGCTGTGCATCACTTGCCATATATATGTTCCTTACTCCATGACATGGATGGTGTTTGGCATGTGCACACCTCCCACATGCATGTACAGTGACATGTGAAACTGTACTTGGGGTGATTATCATCAGTTGTGCCAGTCTTGCCCACCTGTGGCAGGAACTGGTAATGGGCAGCAGGTTTACACTGCACCTACATTGATAGCATGCTAACAGCATTCATTGATGTCAGTGTCATCTGCCCATACAGGGCATGTTGTCAGGCATGGTTTGTCCATTGGGAGTCACATGTGAAAGCACCACGGGTGGTGCAGGTGTCCATTTGGGAACATGTTGGAGGTGCATTGTCTGCATGTACGTGCATATTAGACAGATGGGCAAGGTGACATGCCCTCTGTAGCCCACTGCTATCACTGCATAGTTACTATCAGTGGCCAATATGCAGTGTACTACCCACATATTGGCTGTTGCCTAGGCATGTGTGTGCCTATGACACATGGGTTGTGTGTGTGCTCTGGGTAATAGTGGGGTTGCTAACTGTGATTGGCTGGCCTTGATGTCACATGTCTGGATATGTCTTTGCACCCCAACCTCTCAGCTAATTTACATCTGTTATCTCTGTATGGTTGACATTGTGATATATAGTAGGGCCACCATAAAAGAAGTGAGCAAAACCCCTTCCACATTGCCAACACTGACTACCACCCCTACACAGGATATGAGTTACAAATACACACGTCTGTCATGTCTAGGAGTAGAACCCCTACCTAACTAGTTTATTACACTACACAGTTATAGTATGCACCATGGACATTACTGGGGTACTTCTTCCCCAAAGGTGTATTTCACAATGAATGACATCAGCAGGATTACCAAAGTAGGGCATTTTAACTGTGCTACGAGTGACTAGCCTAAAATGCATTATTCCCTACACAGACAGTGAGACACACACAAAGCATCCACAACTGACATGTGTGGGTATAGAACCCCTGACCAAGGTCTATATCACACTATAGTATGGAGCTGGTATAGGATACACCACAGGGATTACTAGAAAAATCCTTCCCCAAAGGTGTATTCCACAATGAATGACATCAGCAGGATTACCAAAGTAGGGCATTTCAACTGCACTGCAAGTGACTAGCCTGAAATGCATTGCTCCCTACACAGAGAGTGAGACACACACAGAACATCCACGACTGACATGTGTGAGTATAGAACCCCTGACAAAGGCCTATATCACACTACAGCATGGAGCAGTTATAGGTCACACCGCAGGGATTACTAAAGAGCTGTCTCCTCAAAGTTGTATTTCACAATGAATGGCATCAGCAGGATTGCCACAGTAGGGCATTTGAAATGTACTGCAAGTGAGTAGCCTATAATGCATTGCTCCATAAGCAGACATTGAAACACACACAAAGCATCCTGAACTGCCATGGGTGGAGATGGAACCCTACCACAGTTCTAAATCACACTACAGCAGTACACAGTTACAGGATGCACTACAGAGATTTCTGAGCTACAGCCTTCCCAGAGGTGTATTTCTAGGTGGGTGACATTGGCAAGCCTTGTCAAAGTTGAGTATTTGAATTCTAAGGAGTGTGAGTACCCTAAAAAGCATTGTTCTCTACTCAGTCAGAGACCCACAGATTCACACACACACACACACACACACACACACACACACACACACACACACACACACACACACACACACACACACACACACACACACACACACAGTTGCTAAGTCTGAGGTGGGAACATCTACCTAATTACATTACTCTACAGCAGTACGCAGTTACAGGACGTGCTACAGAGAGTACTGGGCTACACTCTACCCTGAGGTGTATGTCTAGGTGAGTGACATCAGCAGCCTTGTCAAAGCTGACTATATGAATTGTACAGAGTGTGAGTAGCCTAAAAATCACTGCTCTTTACTCAGTCAGACACACACACAAACACAGTTGCCAAGTCTGGGGTTAGACCACCTATCTAACTACTTTATTACACAACGCCAGTACACAGTTACAGGATGCACTACAGAGATTACTGGGTAGTGACTTTCCCAGAGGTGTATTTCTAGGTGAGTGACATCAGCAGCCTTGCCAAAGTTGAGTATATGAATTGTATGGAGTGTGAGTAGCCTAAAAAGCATTGCTTGCTACTTACTCACACACATGCACTTGCCATGTCTGGGGTTAGAACACCTACTTAACTACTTTATCCCACTATAGCAGTATGCAGTTACAGGATGCACTATGGAAATTACTTGGCTATGACTTTCCCAGAGGTGTATTTCTAGGTGAGTGACAGCAGCAACCTTGCCAAAGTTGAGTATATGAATTGTACGGAGTGTGAGTAGCCTAAAAAGCATTGCTCTTTACTCAGTCATACATACACATTCAAACACAAACACACAGGTGTCAGGTCTGGGGTTAGAACACCTACCTAACTATTTTATCACACTACAGCAGTACACAGTTACAGGACATGCTATGGAGAATACTGGAATATTCCTTTCCCAGAGGTGTATTTCTAGGTGAGTGACATCAGCAGCTTTGCCAAAGTTGAGTATATGAATTGTACGGAGCGTGAGTAGCCTAAAAAGCATTACTCTCTACCCAGTCAGATACGCACACAAACACACACTCACACAGTTGCCATGTCTGGGGTTAGAATTACTACCTAACTAGTTATCACTACAGCAGTACGCAGTTATGGGACGCACCATGAAGATTACTGAGCTACAGCTCTCACAAAGGTGTATTTCACATTGGATGACCTCAGCAGGCTTGTCATAATACTACTATGGGGAGGGTAATGTATCATGGGCCATAACCCATTCATGTAGGGGTTGACATGCCACATGCGGGCACACACAGGGTCATATGTCACAGGTACGTGTATACAGCTACTAGATGACTACTTCCTTGTACAGTCATGTTGCACAGCTGGCACGCGCACCACATAATCTGTCATGCTGACAGATACTGGTGGCTAGTATCTGCAGTGAGTGACATCTCCACCTCATGTGTTTGGGGCCCTTTGGCTGTGTGCTGGGTTGGACAGGCCTGGATGGCTCCTTGTCATGTTCACCCTCTTCCACACATCTATGTCCATCTACCTTTGGCTTATTTTACTGTGTTGTCCTTGCATATATGTCTGTATTCCTATCTACTGTGTGTGCAAGGCAGGAGTGCTGCATACTGATATGTGTCTACACTAAGAACTGCAACTGCCAGATATGTCTGGTCCACTGGTATTTGCAGACATGGCCTTCATGTGTTTAAGTGTGTGAGCATGCCCAGTATGGCCATCTGGATTGCATGTGTGAATCAAGTCCAGGTAGCTTGTACTGCAGTGCTGACCTTTATGTTGTACACCGACAGGTAGTATGCCATGTCTGCAGGGTATCCATTGGTCATTTAGCATTGCCTGTTACTACATTTCTGCATAGCGGAGGAGGGGGGACACCTGACTGTTTCTACATTTCTACACAGGAGTGGGGGGGGGGCACACCTGACTGTCACTATGGGGGGCACACCAGACACTTTTACACATTTGCTAGGACTGTACTGGTATGTCGGGTACTCCATTTCAGTCTGTAGTCTTACCTATCGCGCTGGCTAGAGGCATACCAATGTACTACAGATCTTAGCTTTAACTACCTACATATTAGTTTCTGACTTCCTAGCCTTCACATCTTATATCCAGCTGCCTGGCCTGCTGTAGTCTGTCTGTGTAGACCTTGGGGGGGGGGGCTTACACATAGGGCTCATTTAGAGGCCATAGTACAGCATTTGTTTGTGTTTGTCTACACCTATCCTGCTGGCTGTAACTGTTGTTGGGTATGTGACCACCCCCCAACTGGCATGTGTGAGTCACTTACTTTGTGGGTGTCCCAGTATTGAGGGTGGTACTGCAGGGCTGCCTATGTCAGATGCACATAGTACACTCCCTATACATGGTTGAGTACAGGTAGTGTCATGTTGGCATCCCTTTTATTGTATGTGCGAGTCTGAGAGAGGTGTCATTCCCTGGGTCCCTACTGTGTCAGT
Source organism: Protopterus annectens (assembly GCF_019279795.1). Classification (NCBI taxonomy): domain Eukaryota; kingdom Metazoa; phylum Chordata; order Ceratodontiformes; family Protopteridae; genus Protopterus; species Protopterus annectens. Next base: position 403,915,609 of record NC_056728.1, read on the forward strand.
GCATGTGTCATGCATTGCCTCTTTGCCAAGGCCAGGGCATACTGGGCATGCCTCCTTCTGCCTACTGGGGTGGGCTCAGGTTGTTCCTCCTCTGAGTCACTCTGTGTCTGTGCAGTTCTTGGCAATGGTGGTGGGGGGGGATGTGTGGCCCTGCCCCATGCTGTTCCTGTTGCAGCTGTTTCCGCAAAATCATATTGTGTAGCATGGCACATACAAGGACAATTTGGGTACATGTAGCTAGTGAGTACTGCAAGGCTCCACCAGATGTGTCCAGACACTAGAACCATGACTTGAGCATCCCAAATACATGCTCTATTATGATTCGTGTTTGTGCATGTGCCTCATTATGGAGTTCTTGTTCGGGTGTGTGTGCATTTCTGATGGGTGTCATCAGCCATGGCTCCAGTGTGTATCCAGCATTCCCCACTAGGTGACCGTGTGGGATGTTCACACTGGCAAATCTCTGGTACAGCTGCGTCAGATGCCAGATGTGAGAATCGTGGCAGCTTCCAGGGCAGCCAGCACGCACATTCATTATTATGCCCTGGGCATTGCACGCAACCTGGCAGTTGATGGAGGGGAAGCCCTTGCGGTTGATGTAGACCCTACCCTGCTCACCGGGTGATGCTTTGATGCATATGTGCATGCAGTCTATTGCACCCACTACCTCAGGGTATTCTGCTATTTGCTGGAAGAGATGTATATTGCTGGGCAACGCCTCACTGGTGATGGGGAAATATATGTGCTCATCGACATGTACTGACATGGCACCCAGGAACTGGTGGAGTACCCTGGATGCTGATGCCTGTGATATCTCCATCATATCCCCAGTTGGCCTTTGGAAGGTGCCTGTAGCTAGTATTCATAGGCCTACACATACCTTGGAATCCACTGGGATGGTTTCCCCTCTGTTAGTTCTGTGTATGAGGTGTGGTCGGCACAGCTCAACAATTTGCTGTAGGAGGTCCCTGTCCACCCTATAGCGCTCCACTATCTCCAGCTCATGTAGCCCTTGGTAGGTTACCCTGGGTCTGTACACTCTTCTCCATCTCCTCAATGTGGGTTGCTCAGCAGCATTCACATCCTCACCACCCTCAGCCTCTTGCACATGCTGGTTTATGATAGCGAAAGCAGCCCTTAACATTTTTTCTCTTGCTTTCGTTTTGTAAAATTTCCCATTTGTATACACCGGTGGTGCAGAGATTTTGGGAAAAACAAGGGGGAAAGGTGTTTTCATAGTTTATAGTAGTGTGCTGGGCTGGACTGGTCTGCTGCCTGTGTGATTGACTGATTCTGATACATTTCATCTGTCAGCTAAGCTAGTTCTCCTTGGTTACCTTCCTACTGCTGTTTTCCCCCTCCGATTGCCTTCCTGTTTAAGCCTGTGTTTGCCCCATGCAAACGGAGTGCTCAAATGTGCACAGAGCTGCTATTTCTTGGTTTAACTTCTTTTTTCTTCTTGTAAAACCCTGTGCGCGGTGTGCACACCCGGTTACAGTTTGTAAAGAGTGCTAGGCAGGATTAGACACACCCCTAGTTTAGCTGTGCTAAGTTAGGAGCAATCCCAAGCCACAGGACTCCAATCCCCTTACAGTATGCCTGACACACACCCCCCATGATGTCACCTATATCCTAGTCTTGCACCCAGCTATTCATACATTTACACTCTATGACCTGTCTCACATGCTAGATAAACTGGGATTCACTATCCTTCCCCTCATTTGTATAGGACTGCCTGCTACTGCATAGTTACATGTCTCACACTACACCTCCCCTTAGCAACCAATACTCACTGGCCAGGTTGTCTTCTGCCCGCCATTGACTTGCATAGCAGAATACTGATTTTAGTTAGAATGCCCATTTTAAGTTTATTTTCTTATTTTCCCCCCAATCCCATTTGCGCCACTGCCCTATGCTTAAACAGCCGAGATCGACGAAAAAAAAAATAAAAGTTGTTTTTTCCACTTTTTTTATTGTTTGCAATGCCAATGGCCTTATACGTGGCCATTGGCACGCTTGCTCAGTGATGTGCAGCCTTTATTTGGAGCTGTCATAGCTCCGTTTTAGATTTTGCAGAAATGTACTTGGTTACTAACCAAGTACATTTCTGCAGATTGCACTAGCCTTGCACAGACTACTGCAAGCTTCCTGGATTGCAAAACAACCTCATTTGCATGGATTTTTCCTGCAAATTAGGTAATTTGCATACCAGGGCTTAGTCCATGCAGGATTAGTGCTGGAGCTCTCGTGCACGCCCCTGCCGGCTGTTCCTGGATTGAACAGGAGAAATATTGTCTGTGTGAGCTCCTGTACTCATCTTCCACTCCATGCAAGCTTGTGTGTGTGTGTGTGTGTGTGTGTGTGTGTGTGTGTGTGGGTGGGGGTGTGGGTGCATTTTACTAGAACTGTTCAATCATTATGTTCAATTAATCCTACAGAGAGACAGAATAAGGCTGTTTATCTAAAGTATTTTATATTGAAATATTCAAATACAGGACAGTGATAAATTTGAAAAAGAGAGATATCAGGCATATTACTGAAGACTTGAACAAAATATTGAGTAGGAACACTGTTACATTTAAAAACAAATGCTTCAGACAAAAAGATATGTCTATAGATGCTATTGTGACATTCTGTTTTCACACTTTATTTATGACCTATTTGACACACACACACACACACACACACACACACACACATAATCCCTCTTCCAGTTGTCCTCACATTTCACTTTTCAAACATATCGATAAAGTACAGGGAAACCTTATATATATATATGTGTGTGTGTGTGTGTGTGTGTGTGTGTGTGTGTGTGTGTGTGTGTGTGTGTGTGTGTGTGTGTGTGTGTGTGTGTGTGTGTGTGTGTGTGTGTGTGTGTGTGTATCTATATATGTGTGTTTGTATACATATAGATATATTGGCATTCATCAAATCAATGTTATGTTGATAAGGCTAATGTCAGCATGGAAACAGAAACATCTATACAAGTTTGTTCATGTGCCTTGGAACATGCAAACTTCACAAAAAGTATTTTGTGGCAGGGCAAGGCCCAGTGCATCCACACCTCCTGCTTATTATATATACTTTACTCCAAGATCACACAATACTCAGGGTATGGTCTTATTCCATAACCCCAAGGATTATCAGTTCTCATACAACAGTCAAACATCTGTATTGTTGACAAAACTAGAGGTAGATTTAACATCAAATTGATTAAGGCCACGGACACTATATACTCATAATATATACATATATATAACATTTTATGGCAAAATTTCAAAATATCAAAGTGCGGAATGCATTATGTTGAGAAAAACATTTTAAACATTCACATTACCAAAAACTCTAAACACCAAACTAACAAAAGACAGCAAAAGGAAATTAGTCCCTTCTTTGATCATTAAACTGAAGCCAATTTGCAATACTAAGCCCTGAATATTGATAGTATTACAGAATGTTTTTTGCTAAGGTAAAGTATAGGGTTAGGAGTGAGACAGGGGCAGTGTTAGGGTTAAGGTTAGCACACATTACTAGTGTAGGGTGGGGGTGTTGGTAATGCATGCTAACCCTAATCCTGTTACTAATCCTAACCATATACCATACCTAAAAAACCTCTTTCATAACACAAGACATCTTAGAGACCCACTGCATACAAAGGCAAACATACACACACACACACACACACACACACACACACACACACACACACACACACACACACACACTCCCACTTCTAGTGCAACACCACTTACCTTTTTCAGAAAGAAGAAACTCAGTAACATAAACATTTGACAAAATGTTCTGACATTTCACTTTCAGAACGTAATGTGCAGGGAACTATATATATATATATATATATATATATATATATATATATATATATATATATATATATATATATATATATATATATATATATACATATATGGATATATTGACATTCACTGAACTAATGGCAAGTTGACATAGCTTATATCAACATACATCTGTGAGTGCACCAGCATTACTCCTTGGATCATACAAACTTCACAAACAATATTTTTGCAGAAGGGCAAACCCCTCTGTGCTGCATCCACACACTCTCTGTTAATTATATATATATATATATATATATATATATATATATATATATATATATATATATATATACTAACTCCAAGATAACACAATTGCCAGGGAAAAGTCTTATTCCAAAACTTCAGGGATTGTTAGTTCTCACACAGCTGTCAACCACCTGTGTTGTCAACCAAAATACGTCAACAAAACAGAGGTTGATTTAACATCAGAGTGACCAAGGTCATGGAACTCATATACATATATACACACACACAAATATATATATCTATATATATATATATATATATATATATATATATATATATATATATATATATATATAGTTAGATAGATACATACATATATATATATAGTTCAAGGCACTGGCAGTTGTGTATGCTTTACTGATAATATTTTTCCAACCTGGCATAATGCATATGTGCCTAACTACCCACCTCTTTCTTTTTCATCCCATCCTCAAATAGTACTGATTCCTCTTTAGATTACTCTTCTATAATTTTCCTCATCATTTTTTTTTAATTATGTTCTTATATTTCCTTCCCTGTACTGCCATAACTCTGCTCCTCTGGCACATGTTCAGTATTGTTTCCAGTCATTCATACTCTTTTGTATTTGGCAGTAATTATACTTTAGTAATAGGTTTGCATGGTGCACAGTGAGTAGCACTGCTTAAGAATAAGAAGTTCTCCAGCTGTGCAGTGTGTGTAGGTTTTCTGCTCTAGTCTCTGCCCACATTCAAAACACATGCAGCAGGCAGACTGTTGATATTCAAATGGTCTCTATGTACATGTGGACTCTTTTCAGGGTAGACCTGGAGTGGCAGTTATACTACTTGGGGAAATTTGGCCAGGGCATCAGGGAAATTCCTTGAATGAGGTAACACTTCCTGCTTCTGGTCTGAGCAAGGAGGTGGCTCAGTGAAGCAGGGAGAGTTGATTGTGTATTAAAAACAAAGGCAGTCAAGCCTTTGCAAGAGATGTTGTGGTTGGAAGAAAGAATATTGGGCTAGAGGAGTGGAGGGTAAAAATAGCCAAGAAAAAGGTAATGCAAGGGGGGATAGAAGTGAAGGTGTCTGAACGTTTGCAGGCTACAGAATTACATTTCAACAGAGCCTGAAAACTGGAGGAAACCTGGCACTATGTGAAAATCTGATTTGACCACTCAGCTCCTCAGAAATTATTGAGATGAACAGGATTGAGTAAAATCAGGCTTTATTTTAACATAAATCCAGTTTGCACTCCAGTTAAGTGTTTTCATCCTCCAAGGATTTCATCTGAATGGGATACTGACTTGTCATCACACCTTAAATAAGTTAAAAGAAATAATCCTGATTTTACCTGTTTCTGTTTGTCTCAGTCATTTCTGATGAGTTGGGTGGTCAGGCCATATTTTGGTTACTTTTTCAACAGAAGCTGTTTAAGGGAGATGCTGAATTGCAATAGGGATGTATTGTTACAACCCTCCATTCAGGGGGGGTTGCTATGAACCTATGAAGGATGTATATTTGAAAGACTTAATTGAACAGAGTGAACTGGAAAATTAGAAGGCATTACTGTGAAGAAAAGATAATGGAGGCAAAAAAGAAGAAGTGTCATATAAGAATCGGTAGTAAGAAGGGGAAGGAACTTGATAGGTATGAAATCTGAGATAACAATATTGCACCACTGGGTATCACTCCCATTACTCAGATTGCCAAAGACTCTTTTTATGACTTATTTTTGAATCAGAACAGTTTATGGAAAAGTTTTTAGAACACTATGAAGCAAAAATATTATAATCTTTGGAATTTGTATGTTGTGCAAGCACATAATAGAAAGACAAAAAAGAAAATGTATGTACAATTTTGAATTGAGATAGGAAAATGAAATAATAGACTATTCAAAGACTATTTGCAAGGATGTGACAGACATTGCAAAGATATGTGATAACAGATCTGGGGGGGGTATACTGTTGTATTGCAAATGAAAAATGAAAATATTATACATGTACCTAGCATGATAAATATAGATGGAGACAGAGGATTTGTGAAATATTGGGGGGCAACCAAAGATGTGCTTTTTTAGGTAAAATGATCACTTAATATTAATTTTGATAACAGAAAGTGTTATATTTGTATAAAATCAGGTCACAAAGGAAAAAAATGTAAACTGAAATGTATAAATTGTGAACAAACAGGCCATATGTGGATGGATTAATGAAAATATAATGGTAGAGAATAAAGAACTAGGAAAAGATGGTAGGTATAATAAGAGAGATAAAGAACAGGAGGAAGAAACAATTCTAGTGAAGAGGGAGATACTAACTGGGTAATGATTCAAAGTAAAAAGAATTCCATTAGGAAAAGAGTTAAAGATAGGAAATGCAAATTTAAGAATATAGGTTTGAGAGAGAACAAAAAAGGCAAAGGATGAGAAAAGTAAATGCTTTCATATAAAAGTGAGAACTGTAGCTATAAATGTGAATAGTAGAAAGAATGTTAAAAGAAGGTTAGGTGTATTAGAATGGTACATTTTGCTTGTAATGGATATTATCACATTACTAGATACAAGAATTTTAGCACAAGCAGAGAGACAACAAATAAACAAATTACGGGATGGAAAGGTTACTTGGAATATATGAGATGATAAGTGCTCAGATACAGGAATTTTAAGTAGGAAATGCAATGAAATTTTGGATTGTACTTTAGTAATATTCAGTAGAGTTACAATATTAGTTGTGAGATGGAAAAAACAAGTATATAGAATTATTGCAGTATATGCATATGTTTCACACAAAGAAAGGGAGGTGGTGTTTAAAAAACATTCTTAATTATGTTGGTGTTAATATGCAAATAATAATGGCAGGAGATTTCAATAGTGACTTAAGAAAAGGATAAAATAATGGGTGGATGTTAAAGTTATTTCATAAATTCTAAAATGAGGAAAGAGACATTTATGAGATAACAAACATTGGATGTATACAAGGGGCAATTTAAGAACAGAAACTGAATATTTAATGATTTCTGAAAGTCTTAAAATGTTCAATAAAGGAATAAAAGCAACAGTTTTTTTTTAGATCATGTTGCGATTCAGATAGAGATACAAAAAATGATACATAAAAATAGGTAGAGGTATAAAAAGAATAAATGATACAGAATTAAATGAAGAAGTTAGAGAAAAGATTATACAATACAATTATGGAAATAATATATATATATATACATATATATATATATATATATATATATATATATATATATATATATATATATATATATAAATGTTTTACAAAAACTGGAGACGCTGATAGATAAGTTTGAAAGAAAAATATAAAATAAGTGTTTTAGAATGGCAAAATATAAAAAGAACACAGGAAAAACACGCTTATAAAACTATTAACCATCAAGAATTTAGATATATAAAACAACAGAAAATGATTTTTTTAAAGAGAAAAAACCTCTATGAAACAAATCACAAAAAAATAAATCAAAGATATTTTCTACAAGGAAAGAAAGAGGAAGTGGCACCATACTTAAATAAGCTGGCAAAAGAGAATAGAAGAGTATTAAGAGAAATAAGAAATGAAAATGGAGAAATTATTAAGATGCAGAAAGAAACATTGCATGTAATAAAAATGTATAAGTAAGATATTTTCAAAATACAAGCTGGAAAGAGGATATAAATGGAGAGGGAAGAAATTAACTAAAGAAAATAATGAGGTGATAGAAAAGAATATGTCAATGGAAGAGCCAGAAACTGTTTTATAGAGAGTAATCTTGGAATCAGCCACAGGATCAGATGGAATTGAATATCTAATGTATAGAAATGTGCTAGACTGGCAGACAAAATGTTTCTTAGAAGTGTTAAATGAGTGGGTAGAAAAGGGGTGGAGAATGAAGATCTATGTGTTGGAGTTAAGAAAGTTATACGGAGAAAGGCTAGAAAGAAAATATAAAGATTTGGAGATCGATAGTGTTTACTATAAGATATTTATGAAAATAATAGAGACGACAATGGAAAGCAAAGTAAATGAATTATGTGATGAAACAGTATTTGGGATAAAAGGAAAAGGGAGTCAATAACTTTTGATGGTAATATGGGAAGTGGTAGATGATGCAATAAATAGAGATTCAGAGCACAAACTCTTGACAGCAGATGTGTGTAAAGCATTTGATATGATACAACACAAAACTTTATGGGAGATTTTAAAACAGTATAATATATTTTAAAACAGTATAATATATGTAGTATGTAGTAAGATTATTAATGCATTGGTTTCAGTGTATAACAAGAATACAGTAAAATATATAATAAGTTCATAAAAAGTGTATAATAACAATAAAGTAACATTAGTAATAAATGGTTGGTAAGTAAAAATATAAAAATAATAAGTGGTATAAGACATGGTTGCCCAAAAAGCAGTATTTTACTTGCATTGATTATGAATGCAGTTGTTAATGAGCTAAACATAACTTTGAAGGTAGCAGAATATTGCATAAAAGAAGGAACTGACACAAATGTTCTCCAGGAGGGGCAGACACAGAAAAAAAAAACTGTTCTTAAAGTCATGGACTAAAACTAAATGCCAAGAAGTGCATAATAGTATCCTTTGGGAAGTCATCCATCCCTAGTAACTATCATATTGACAGCACACCCCTTAGAGTTGACCCAGTAGTGAGGTATGTAATGACACACATAGATAGTAATCTAACCTTTGATCATCATGTGTCAGCAGTGGTGAGGAAATCATTCTATGTTGCACAACTTATAAACAAAGGTATGGCATCTTAGTCCAAGGAAGTAATTGTTCCACTGTATTCGGTATTCATCAGACCTATGATTGAGTATAATGCCCCCTTTGGTATGTACCTAACCAGGCATATCCAACAACTGGAATGTCCACAGAGGTTCTTCACTAAAAGAATACAGGGCATAAGTAATATGTCATATTCAGACCGCCTCAAGGCCCCATCCCTGTATTCTGTCTCCTACATGCTTTTCAGGGGAGATCATTTCCTGGCATAAAGGGCATTGTCAGACCTCAGTCCGATGTACCTCCTGCATATCCACAAAACAAATAAACAGTAACAGAATTACCCATTCTAAAGACTTAAACCTTGCCTATGATATAAATAGGACCTGCTGGAAAGATAGTTATGTACCCCAGAGACTACCATGTCTATGGAGTAGGAGTCTCCATCCATGTGAAGCAGAGTTCCTCCCTAATCCAATTAAAGTGCAACTTTGTCAATTGGATGGGAGACCAGAAATTCATTCTTGGATTGGCACCTATGTCTCTGAGGCAAACAGGTAACCTGTAAATGGTTCATCTCCCAGGCCCATACTTACACTTATCAAGGGTATCAGAACTCGCCAGAGATTTGGGATGCATGGCTAGGCTTAAAAAGGCCCTTGTGGCCATTAGCCTAGTAAATACCTATGAACCAATGAACCTATGAACCTAATAATTCAGGTGCCAGTAATGTTTTCTTAAGCTGATGATATAATATTAATTACTAAAAATGAACAATGGGTGAAGATAGAAATCAGAAATCTTAGCCAAGAACTAAACATCATTGGTTTATGTATAAATAAGGAAAAGTAAGGGATTAGGAACATTAGGAAAATAGCAGAGATTCAGTTCAATAGAGAAAGGATAGAATTTAGGTATAAAAATTGGTAATGAACAAAAGAGAATAATAGAATGGTAGAATATAATTAAAAAAATAAAGAATATATGTTTGTTTTGGAGGTATTTAGGAAAAAAAGTATATCTAATTAATGTTATATTAGGTAAAATATATCTAGTGAGTGTGTTTATGGTCCCTGCAAAATATGAGAAAGAATTGTTAACTAAAGTGTTTTCATTTATAGGGTATGCAAGAGTAAACCCATTCAAAAGAGGGATACTCTATGCTAACAAACAAGAGGGAAATTGGGGTTTAATTAATCCTATTGTTCATACAGCATAACTGAATATATTTAAAGTGTTGACATGGTTAAAGGAAAAAGATAAAAGATTGATTGAAGTAATAATGAGAGAAAAGTACATAGAAATTTGGGACAAGTTGAATCTATTAAAAGAGAAAGTGTTTTTTTAAGTGCAGAAATGAAAGAATATCAAGATAAATGCTGTTATGGAAAATTAGTATACGTAATATAGAAAAAAATAGAAGGGAATGGTATGTGAATATAATGGATAAATATTATTATGTTTCTCATAGAAACATTCAGAGGAAAGAAATTTAAAAGCTATAAAAGCAAGGAGAGGAAGATAAAAACTTATTTTGAATGTACAGGTTTTTTGTGGAGATTAACAATAATAAAATTACCAATGAAGGCAAATATTCCATTAAGAAATAGAAGAAAGAGTTTATAATTATTGTGGTGAAGTACAGACCAGTGAGCATGTTTTTTTTTTGAAATGTGAAAGAGTAAAGAAATTATGGCAAAAATGTATGAAATGGAAATTATAAAAGGTTTGTAAGGAATGAATGATATAAATATGGATATGATACAATATGGTTATTATGCTGTTAGAAAGGAAAAGGAGGTTACAAATTTAGACAAAAATTGTTTTGTATAATATGGATCATTTAGAATGCAAGGTTGAATGAGCTAAAATGTAACAGGAAATGAATTTGTCAGAGATACTGAAAAAAATCAGATTTTGTTTGTGGAAAAAGAGTTGGGGGAATTGCCAATAGAAATAAAAACTGGAAATGTATATAAAGTGCAATTAGAAACAAGATTAGAAATGGAAAAATCTGTAAATAATTTGTCTATAATGTATATGTAATGCTTATTATTGATTTTAATAAAGAACCTCTACTCATTGTTGGAGGGATTGTTCCATTCCTAGTGCAGTGGTGGCTGGGAGAATGTTGCTCAAGGATGAACAAGATTGTAAAAAGCACAGATGCAAATGCTGGTGCTATTTTGTAGTGAGTGCAAGATATGAAAAAATTGTTACAGAAAAAGTTGTTTGATGCTCCTGAAATAAATAAATTCAAAATGATGGACATAGAATTACAACCTTCCTGTGGATAGGATAATCATTTGATAAATAAAAAGAAAATGTAATAATAGTGGGGCAACTGGTCATTATGCAAAAATATGTAAATTGAAGTAGGCATTTATGGATGGATTGTAAAATAGAGTGAACAGATGAAGAAAAAAGTGAAGGAAAATATACAAAGACAAGGAAGAACAAAATAGAAATAAAGGTGAAGATAAAAGAAGATGTTATAGAGGAATGGTCTGAAATAAGCAATGAGAAAATAGTAAAAGTAAAAAGAGACTTATTTTCGAAAAATAATAAAAAAGGGAAAAGGAAAGTTTAAAAGGATAATTATAAAAGAGGAAAGACATTAAATGGATAACAAGACAAATGTCAAATCTGCTTTAAAAACTCACCATATCTAAGAAATTAAAGAAAAGAAATGGTGACAACTTTAGGATACTTGTGGTAAATGCAAATAGTATTAAAATACACTTAGAGGGATAGGAGTTTTAACTTGGTGTAGTAGGAATGATGCAGATGTAATAATATTAGAATATGTGAGAATTTTGACTGACAGAAAAAACAGCATATAGAAAAGCTTTGTAGAGAGGATACAATGTGGAACATAGGGAATTAAAGATGTTTTGGAGTAGTGATTCTTTGTAAAAAGTCAATGAAATATTAAATATAACATTGTTATTTATGGAAAGTCTAACTGTTGTAGACTGAAGATGGAATAACTAAGCATTTAGAATTAAAGCATTATATACCTATGTCACAAGCAAAGAAAGGGAAAACTTATTCCATAACATTTTAGATTATGTGGTAATAAATATGAATATAATATTGCCAAAAAAATGAAACAGTCCCCAGGATAAATGGTAAATCCTCCAAAACATATCCAATAAGAAAGCAAAACAGAAGGCAGGATGAAAAGAGACATGACTGAATCTTCAAAGTAAAATGTTTATTACAGGTTAGTGTTTTCTCGGTCAGAATGACCGCTTCTTCAGAACAAAAAAAATTTACAAACATAGCATGAACTCTTTAAAAATATATTAACAACCTATCAAAAGCTCTACATTTTAAAATAAACCAATCATAATATTTTCCCTTATCAATTAAAATAAAAAGTTTTTACTGGTCCACTTCATTCAAAAAGTGAACGTCATACTGGGATACAATTGCACCTATCAGATGCATTCTATACATCATAGTAAGTCAACCACATTGTGTTACCCCCATTGAAATACATTGGATGTGTCCAGTCTAGCATATTCAGAAGTATATGTTGTATTAAGACCCAATAACCACTTATAAAAATCCCTCTAAATGGGAACTTACCTCCTAACCTCTTAGAGCAAGAAATCTCGGCAAAGCCATAAATACTAACTAGGGACACTTTGTAAATGCTGCTCTTATAAACTTGGAAAGTTGATAGAATAACACATTTTGCATTGGCATTAATTTTCTAAAGGATATAAAGTCTAAAACACAAATGTCTGGCACTATTTTCTGACTTCGACCTTCAATGATTTGCCAAAGATTTGCTAAGAAAGAAAACAGTTTTATGAGAAACAGACCAAAAATATGAGGCAGTCATTCTGTGACAATCTATACAGTTGAGACGTATGGCTTGGATAGGTTTTTCAATGAATGAGATTTCTCTATAAGTTTAAGATTTGGAGATAAAAACATAAGTGAAGAAAAATGGAAAAGGAAAATGGATGAAATTAAGGCACTTTGATGTTTTTAGAAAACATATAAGCTATCCGTTAGGAAAAAAGTTCATTTAGTTAATTCAATTTTAATGGGAAAGATAGCTTATTTGTTAAGTGTCCAATAATATATGAACAATAAATATTACAAGTTTTTTTTTTTCATTTATATGGGTTTCAAGATGAAGTCCAGTGAAAAGAGGAGTTCTGTAACATGGATAAGGAAAAACAAGAATAAGGATTAATAAATCCAATAGTAAATACTACCTCAGTAAATTCATATAAAGTGTTAAACTGGATAAATGAACAACATGAGACAGTAGTAAAATTACTGAAATATAAATATGAAAGTTTTGGGGAAAGATAAAGAAGTTTAAAAGAAGAAATGGATGTAAAAATGAAGAAATAAGAATAAGATATTATGGAAAAAAGAAACTTGAGGAAACTGAAAATGAGAGAAAAATATGCTGTGAGAATATAATGATACAATATTATTATGTTAATCTGTGACCAGATTTAATGGATGAAAAAAAATAAAGCTATAAAGGTAAGACATGCATGGTATACAAAGCAAGTGGAATATCAAGATGTTTTATGATGGCAGGGGAGTAATATACTACCAGGAAAAGGAAATACACCATATAAAAAGATAAGTGAAAGAATATGTATGAGTCTATATTACGTTATTGAAGTTTTACAACTTTGAACACCATATGATCTAACCCATATGTTCAAAGCTGTAAAACTTCGAATATGTAAAAAAATAAATTAAAAAATAAAAAGTTACCTAACGGTTGTAAGCAGGGTGGCAAGCCCCCTTCACCCCCCACATGGGAGTCTGCACCCCTCACACCACCCGCTCTTTAAATATACCAAATCTGAGATTGCACTACACTGTAGTAATTGACATCTTCCCTTTCCGCACTGTATTGCATTGTAGTGCAGTCTCGGAGTTGGTATATTTAAAAAGCGGGGGATGTGGGGGTGCATGGGGGCTTGCCCCCTTGCTTACAACCATCAGGTAAGTGTTTTCTTTTTTTCTTTTTTTTTCTAATGTTTTCAAAGTTTTACAACTTCAAACATATGGGTTCAACCATATGGTGTTCGAAGTTGTAAAACTTCGATTACATAATATAGACCCAATATGTATACATTGTGATAAAGAAGAAAATACAGAATATGTTTTTTTTTAAATGTAGTCGGACCATGAAATTGTAGGAAATACTTTGTGAAAAAAACTTTTTTAAAGGTATAACTAAAGTAGAAGAAATAACTATGGATATGTTTATGTATGGATATTACAGGCATAAATGTAGAGCATATACTAGAAAGATAGATAAATGTTTTATGTTGTTTGGATTATTTTGAATGAAAGGAGAAATGAAATTATGCTTAATGGAAAATGGATGCTGGCAACAATATTACAGAAAATCAGATGATGGTTATGGAAGAAGGAGTGGGGCTCTAATAAGGAAGAGAGTAAAAGATGTTAGGATATATGTGAATATTTGTTTATGAAAAAATGTATAAGTTATATACATAACATAAATTGTAAATAATATTGTATATAGTGCTGAGAAAGTTTTTTTTTTAATAAAGGACCCCTATGCTTTTTGATAGGTGCTATGGGATCTTCTACGTCCAAATGAGTTACCACTAACTCAAGCAGATGGGACCTTGGTTTATTTAGCATCTCATTTGAAGGACAACACATGCAAAAGTTCAGCATCTCCCCCCCTCATGTTGCAGTGCAGTGTCTGCAATTCATCAACTCTGTGTGTGAGTAGAACTCACAGCCTCATAAACCAAAGGGGAATGTGCTACCTTTTGTACCATTGGCACTCAATTCATGTGTCACATGTAGCTTGAATCAAAGCCTGCAAATAACCAAGCAGCACAGGGATCATGCAGTACCATTGTTCACATGCTAATTTCAGTGTAATCTATAGGAGTAAATGGTGCAAGCAGAATGAGAATGAAGTACCTTCATGTTTTGGATCAGAATTTTGAGAGATACTTCATTCATTCATTCATTCATTCATTCATTCATTCATTCATTTATCCATTTATTCATTTCACATTTACTGTAGTTTTGGCAACATGGATGAGCTAACAGAGCTCTTGAGATTTGTACTCTAACTTTCAATGTTTGCATTATGTTTTTGATAAAAATTAAGTGACAGTTGTGAGACAAATGTTCACATATCTTGACCTGTAACTATTAGTAAAGAAGTATAAATGGCAAACTGTTTAACACAAACTAATTTTTACAGTGGTCACTCTCATTAGAGTCTAGGTTTTAAGCTGGATATTATAAGTCACGGAGAACACGTTGTATAATAATTTTTGTAATTCTTTATAATCAACTTTCAAGTTCTCAGTAACCAAGTAACCACTTAAGCTACATAAATACTAAAAGCAGCATTTTATTCACTTATCTGTAGGCCTATATATAAGGCTAAGCAATTCTGTATTGTCACCTGACTGTTGGAAGTATCCAGGGAATATACAAAAATGATAATATAAATAAATAGTACATGATCAACATGTAATATCTATACAGGTGCACTAGACAGAGGTCAAATATTAATTCAGTTGTGTTCATCATTGTGTAAACTTTAAGCTTAAATCTCTTGATAACTTGTATGCAGCACGGTCTTGAAATTATTACTGTACATATGAACTGGTAGTGTTAGATGCATAAAGGCATCACTTTAATGGTCCTAGAGAAATGCCTGTAGCCACCACTAGTTCACTAGTGTGTAATGAGTTAATAGTACATAGAAGGTTAGTGTTTCTTTACTAGAACAATTACTATTAACAGTAACGTCAGTCTACACTGCCATAACATTCCTATCCATCATATGTCATGTTCTGAAAGAGCCACATATTACAATGGGTCATTCCCTCTTGGTGTTACATCTATGTCTATGGATCTGTTTTATGATTACCTTAACAGATATTGCTGCAGTAATGAGCTGTGCAGCTCTAAGGTAATGGCATGCATCAGTTCTAGATTATTCTTCAAAGGTTTCTTTTGAAAGCCAAATGAAAAAATATCCTTGTTTCCCACCTTTTCTAAACTAGAATAGTCCTGAATTCAGGTTTGCTGTATTCTGGACTTTAGTACAGGTTTCTGTGTTGCCCATATCCTTACTTGGATAGGAGGAAGCTTCTCTGTTCACCAGTGAGAGTGGGGAGCTTTAAGCAGCCTATCTGTCCCTGGAGGAGTGGTCTCAGCCCAGAAACTAGTTGTTTATTGGCCATTTTGGGCTAATTCCTAGCTCTTTCAAGTCCCCTGCTTAAAAACCCGCTTGGCATGGTTTTTGCACTTGTTCCGACTCAGCAAAGCTCCTCGTGGTCCTGCAGAGTGGTGCTAGCAGCAGAGAGATCAAAAAGAGTAACTGCTACCTGATTTAAGTATTTTCTACTGCCTTTACTTTAGCGACTGCATATTCTCACTGAAAAGCAAGTCTGAAACTGCTGTTTTACCTAAAAAAGCTTTTTATTGCATTTTTGCTACCTGCACTTTAAAATCATCTGTTTTTGTTTAATTTAACTGTTGAGGCTGCTCACTCAAGTGTGCTAGCATGTATTAAGCATTTACTGTGTTTTCCTGCTATCTGTCTTCAAAAAAAAGAAAAAAAAAAAAAATCTTTGTTTCCCATTTTTTCTAAACTAAAATAGTCCTGAATTCAGGTTTTCTGTATTCTGGACTTTAGTACAAGTTTCTGTGTTGCCCATATCCTTACTTGGATAGGAGGAAGCTTCTCTGTTCACCAGTGAGAGTGGGGAGCCTTGAGCAGCCTATCTGTCCCTGGAGGAGTGGTCTCAGCCCAGAAACTAATTGTTTATTGGCCGTTTTGGGCTAATTCCTAGCTCTTTCAAGTCCCCTGCTTAAAAACCTGCTTGGCGCGGTTTTTGCACCTGTTTCGACTCAGCAAAACTCCTCATGGTCCTGCAGAGTGGTGCTAGCAGCAGAGAGATGAAAAAGAGTGTCTGCTAACTGATTTAAGTATTTTTTACTGCCTTTACTTTAGCGACTGCATATTCTCACTGAAAAGTGAGTCTGAAACTGCTGTTTTACATAAAAAAAGCTTGTTATTGCATTTTTGCTACCTGCACTTTAAAATCGTCTGTTGAGGCTGCTCACTCAAGTGTGCTAGCCTGTGTTAAGCATTTACTGTGTCTTCCTGCTATCTGTCTTAAAACAAAAAGAAAAAAGCAAAGAAAATCCTTGTTTCCCACCTTTTCTAAACTAGAATAGTCCTGAATTCAGGTTTGCTGTATTCTGGACATTAGTACAGGTTCCTGTGTTGCCCATATCCTTACTTGGATAGGAGGAAGCTTCTCTGTTCACCAGTGTGAGTGGGGAGCTGTGAGCAGCCTATCTGTCCCTGGAGGAGTGGTCTCAGCCCAGAAACTAGTTGTTTATTGGCCGTTTTGGGCTAATTCCTAACTCTTTCAAGTGCCCTGCTTAAAAACCTGCTTGGCGCGGTTTTTGCACTTGTTCCAACTCAACAAAGCTCCTTGTGAGAGTGGTGCTAGTAACAGAGAGATGAAAAAGAGTGACTGCTACCTGATTTAAGTATTTTCTACTGCCTTTACTTTAGCGACTGCATATTCTCACTGAAAAGCGAGTCTGAAACTGCTGTTTTACATAAAAAAAGCTTGTTATTGCATTTTTGCTACCTGCACTTTAAAATCATCTGTTTTTGTTTAATTTAACTGTTGAGGCTGCTCACTCAAGTGTGCTAGCCTGTGTTAAGCATTTACTGTGTTTTCTTGCTATCTGTCTTAAAAAAAAAAAAAAAAAAAAATACTTGTTTTCCGCCTTTTCTAAACTAGAATAGTCCTGGATTCAGGTTTGCTGTATTCTGGACTTTAGTACAGGTTTCTGTGTTGCCCATATCCTTACTTGGATAGATGGAAGCTTCTGTGTTCACCAGTGAGAGTGGGGAGCTTTGAGCAGCCTATCTGTCCCTGGAGGAGTGGTCTCAGCCTAGAAACTAGTTGTTTATTGACCGTTTTAGGCTAATTCCTAGCTCTTTCAAGTCCCCTGCTTATAAATCCACTTTAGCGGGGGTTTGTGTGATTTTGTGCACAGCACAGCATCAGGCAGTGCAGCCTAAACAGGTTTAAACTATTACCGTCTCCATAAAGTGTTCTTCACTTTTTCCCTTAGAACTGATCTAAATCTCAAAGGAATCACCCTATTTTCATTCTAAAGCCTTGCACTTGCTCTTATAAGTAATCTTATAAGCAAAACATCAATAAACTTAAGCACTACACCCTCTTATACTCTTTTTAAGTACTTAACACCCTATAGATCATTTCTGATCAGTCAAAAAGTATTTCATTATACTATCCTGACATGTCCAAAGGTCAGTTTCGGATATACTCTCCAGTCCAGCTGGTGAATCTGGGAATCTTGAGGCAATGTTACAACTGCCTTATGTACACAGAAAACCCTCTTCTCCTCCCAACAAGCTCAAATATATGTGAGAGATGCAACTATATAGCCAAACTGGAGGCTGAGCTCTCTTACCCTAGGACTGGCACAGTCAGTCAGGAGGAGAAGGTAACCACACACACCACAAATCCAGTCTCACATAGACCTATCGCAACAGCAAACCAAACACATAAACACACAAAAACATACTCGGAGGCTCTAAATAAAAATCTGCCCAAGCAGCAGAGACCTCCAAAGCAGACATCCAAGCAACCACTACCCCACAACAATACCCACGTATCACATAGTTCACAAAGTCAGTGTGCCACACAGTCACAGCCCTTAATGCTAAACAACACACCTAATACACTTGTAATATGTGACTCTAGTGTCAGACACACTGATGTCCCACTCACCAAGCTGAACAAGGAGAAGGTCACTGTAAGTAGCCTGTCAGGTGCCAGGATCTGCCACATAACACAAGCACTCAGGTCACTCCAAAGCAAGTACAAATATGACTCTGTCATTGTCCATGCTGGTGTGAATGACCTGAGATGTACCTCCCTGGACTACATGAAGAGAGACATAGAGGAGCTCTCTGATCATGTAGCCCAGGCCGGTATGACCCAGACCATGAGTAGCATCTTACCCTCACCAAGAATGATGCCACAGTATAAAGACAAAATGATCAATTTTAACAATTGGCTAAAGTATTGGTGTCATTCAAAGGGGATCCAGTGTCTGTCAGCCTGGGATGACATGCTCGACAAGCCACGTAGCTTCGCTAGGGATGGCTTGCACCTGTCATCCCTGGGCTTTTGAATACTGGCTAAGGCTCGTGCCACCCCCATAGTGCCTTTTTTAGGCAAGGCTCAAAAGACAAACCCACCACCATAGACAACACAAGGAAAAATAAACTAAGGGTAATGCTGCTCAATGCCAGAAGTCTAAACCTCAAGATGCATGCACTCGAGGCTCTCCTCAGTATGGAGAATATCAATATCTGTGCAGTAACAGAAACCTGGTTCAAGGCTCCCGAGAGCACCCCAGCACTACCAGGTTATACCTCATGCCATGCTTTTTGGCCCCAAAACTCGGCCCGAACAACAAAAGGAGGGGGAGTATCCATATTCATCAAAGATACCCACACCACTAGGTTAGTGGTGCTGCACGAAGCATCGGAGACCATCCATGTGCAACTAACAATGGGCAAAACTGCCTTTCAGTTTGTAGCCTGCTACAGACCACCCTCCCAAACTCAGGAACCCCACTCGGCTTTCCTGAGAACACTGGAGAATATGAAGGTCTCTCCAAACACCATTATATTGGGTGACTTCAACTACCCAAACATAGACTGGGAGCACTACTCAAGCCCCAACACCCTCGCCCAACGGTTCCTAGAATTTATAAACTCAAATGCTATGGAACAACTGGTCACCTCTCCCACAAGAGGGGAAAACATATTGGACCTGATCATCACCAACATGGGGGTTCTATGTTCCATACCAGAGGTATACCCCTCATTGGTAAGATCTGACCATAAATTAATCTCACTGGACATCCATATCCCGTCCCCACCCCCAGCCAAGGAAATCACAGTGAAGAACTTCTCAAAAGCAAACTTCACACTTCTCAAAACTGAGGTGGAATCCTTCAAAGCTCCCGGGCCAGTGGAAAATACGGCCCAAACTGCAGAATCCTTTACAAACGCATTCTATGGTCACCTACAGGAATGTATGGATTGTGCTATCCCAAATAAAACCAAGACTCACTCCTCCAAAGGCAGGAGACCTGTCTGGTGGACCCCAGCCATAAATAAGCTATACAATAGTAGGAAGAAGCTACTACATGATAGAGCAAAATCCCAAAAAGGGAAAGCATCTCTGATCAGTACTAGCAAGAAACTATGATCCCTCATAAAATCATCTAAGGCCAGCTTCGAAAGAAAAATTGAACAAGACGCTAAAATAATCACAAGGCCTTCTTTAGTTATGTCAGGAACCTGGGAGGAAACTCACAGATATGCTCCGAGTTAGTGCAAAATGACAAAAAATACACTGAACCCACAGACATTGCCAACATCCTGGCAGACAGGTTCAGTGCAAACCTCCCCCCCTTCCCCCCCAAAAGAGCAAATGTCTATCCCAACAGAGTGTGGCCTCCCTGACATCACAGATGCACAGGTGAGAGCTGCCCTCTCCAAAGCAAAAAACACAGCATCAATGGGACCGGACGGTGTCCCAGGCTGCATCTTACATGAGCTCCAAGAAGAACTGAACCCTCACATAAAGTCACTGTTCAATCTCAGCCATATTACAGGATATGTACCCAAGGATTGGTGTACAGCAACAGTGGCCACACTCCATAAAGGTGGTGCCACAATGGATCCTGGAAACTATCGCCCTATAAGTCTGACTAGCCTGGTCTGCAAAGCCATGGAGTGTATCATCATGGATCTCCTAAACAAAGACATTGGGAACCTCCAAACACTGGATCCTACCCAATTCAGCTTTGTTAAGGGCAGATCTTGCCTCTTGAACCTGGTCGACTTCTTTGAAACAGTCATCAAGGCCATAGATGAAGGGAAGGTAATCCACACAGCCTACCTGGACCTTGCAAAAGCCTTCGACACAATACCCCACTCGGGCATCATAAATAAGCTTACCAGCTTAAATATCAACCCCTATGTCACAAGATGGGTTGCAAACTGGCTCAGGGATAGAACCCACATGGTCAGAATTTCAGGTGCCATGTCAGACTCTAAACCAGTTACAAGTGGCATCCCACAAGGCTCAGTCCTGGGACCTCTCTTGTTTGGTATATATTTCTCTGAAGTACAGGCTAACATGGGAGGACTATGGCTGACCAAGTTCGCAGATGACTGCAAACTGGGTGCCATAATCGTCTCGCCGACTGACACAAGCATCCTCCAAAAGGGTCTCACAGAGATGGATAACTGGTGCCAGAGCCATGGCCTAAAGTTAAATGCCAAAAAGTGCATAGTCATCCCCTTTGGGAAAAACAAAGTGCCCACAAATTACCACATAGGTGGAAATACATTAAGAATGGAAGAAGTAATTAGGGATTTGGGGACCCACGTAGATAGCAATCTCTCCTTTGACAATCACATTGCCAAAGTGGTTAGAAAGACCTTCTATATAGCCCACCTTATCACGAAAGGGTTCACATCTAGATCAAGAAAGGTCATTGTGCCCCTCTACTCATCACTCATCAGGCCCATAATTGAATACAATGCCCCATTTGGGATGTACCTTACCCGACACCTGCAGCAACTGGACAGATCACAAAAGTACCTCACCAAGAGGATCAAGGGACTCAAACAGATGCCCTACGCAGTTAGGTTAAAGAAACTCCAGCTCTACTCAGTTGCTTACTGCCTACTCAAAGGCAATCTGTGCCTGATGTACAAAGCCATGTCCAACCCAGAATTAATGGACATGCTCCACCTCAGGAAATCCAAATCCCTTAGAGCTACATGGTCCAGGGACTTAAACCTCAGCACAGAAATAAATAGGACATGCTGGAGGGACAGATTCATATCCCAGAGGCTCCCCTCACTCTGGAACAAAATCCCAATCCATGTTAGGCAGAGCCCCTCAATGACCCTCTTCAAGAGAAATCTTGACGAGTGGATGGGAGATCGTAGGTTTACCCCTGGGATCTCTTCTGTGTCCCTACTAGACAGAGGCATAGTAAACTAACTTTAAAAGGGTTATCTTCTTTGACCTACTATACAGAGGCACAGTCAAATAATCTAAAAGGGTGGCAAAAGCCAAACACACTCTGGCTAGGCTTATAAATGCCCTAGGGCAGATAGCCTAGTATCAACCTATGAACCTAAGTCACTCACTGTAAGCACTATGCCTTATTAGTTAGAACTAGGTGATGAAGACTAGTAAGTAAATACAAACAGCACAAAGACTGCGTTACAACAGACCCTCGTTGCTTTTCAGGTGCTTCAGACCTGTGTCAGATACTGATATTTTTTATGTCCTTGGGATGCCATTTTATATGACATGCCCTGTCACTTTTTTCATATGTGTCCAGTCATTTCACATGATCTAAATGGACAAGAACTGTTTCTTTGGGGAGAAATGTGCAGTCAGCTCAGATTTAATGAACTGTGTTGTTTCACAACTAAATGCACCTTAAGTCTGGAAAGATGGATGAAACATGACTTAACCTCTGGTTACTTTAGTGACTTAAACAGCTGGTCAAAATACATTGCATTTAAACAGCAGGAACACAGTAATCAATGCCAGAGTGATTGTCACATACTTTGTAAAGGGTCAGAGCAAAACACAACGCAGCACTTACAGTGAGCACATAACAGTGTGGGAGACACATTTTACTAAATTAATAAAGACGACTCTCTCTTCATTTTTAAAGGAACTATAGTTGTACTAAAGCTCTGCGGAAACAGTCATATGGGAGAGTCATTGTGCACACTGCTGGAGGAATGTGTTGAAAACACCACATTGACTACACATACATTATATGTGTTATTACTGCTGTTCATAACTCAGTTATGTCTATCATCCTGCTTTAATTCTACTTGACTATTTTGTACTAATGGATAAGCTTAAGAGTTTAATGTCATTTGCCTATTTTTTACAAAGGAGTTAGTCATCTATTTTAGCTTCTAGAACTTTCAATGAATGTCAGATTCTATATCAACAATTTTGTTCTTGTAGAAGGAGAGTTCCACTTTTTCTTTGCTCAGTAACCATCTATTTATTAAAGAGACAAAGATGTTTAATTTCTGCTGATTACTTCTATAATAACATAATAGCAGCATCAGGGTAATAAGGTCCTGCAAATGGTTGCTTCAGCAAATGAAGTTCCTGGACTATAATAAGGCCCCAGTGGTTTCACTTAGGAGCTAACAGTCGATAGTATTTTAATAACAAGCTCATTAATTGTTTCTAATGATAGACATTATTAGTGGCAATTAAAGGTTTGATTCATTGTTTTTTACTTACATTTAAATTTAAAGATGACCTTAAGGATTTTTGGTTAGATTGTGCCTTCTGACCTGCTATCTGATTTTTTGGGGGGTTGGTTAAGTTGAAATGTTATTGTCTCTGTTTCCTAATTATTTTTGTTGGCAATCTTAACTAGATAGCAAGCAACCTAAACCAGTGTCACTTAAGAAACCATCATGTAATCTGAAACCTAGCTTGAAGAGTTACTGCAGTACCTTGCCTGATTACAGACTAAATAAAGAACAGGCTCCTCATCCACAGAAGGATGCACCCCTTATTCCTCTACCTGTGGGTCCCCCAGATAGATAATAGCTACTAGTATCAATAAATCAACTTGTCAACGTTATGAATAGTTTTCATTTAGCTTTATAAGAAATTTAAATGGTTTTAACTGAAATGGAAGCATACATATCTCACCTATAAGTGCCTTTTTAGTGATCTGGATTTGTGAGTGGGTGAGACTGAAAGTCAAGTTAAGTTCCTGCTAAACTTTGTTCAAAAATGAGTGTAAGCTAGATAACTAGAGAAATCACAGCTGGAGAAATAACATTATAAATGTTTTCCCCCGGAAGATTGCAAACAGGAAGTGATAATAGCTTTCCTTAATGCATGACTTTCTGCACTCCTGCAACTGTACCTAGCACCTAAAATTAGCTACTGACAGCATGCACCATTCATTAACTTTCCCTCTAAGAGCTGAGGCCAAATCTTACCTATTAATTTTGTGCTTTCCTTCTCTCTTTCTCTTTCTCTCTCTCTCATCCATACAAAAATAAAGAGTCTTTTGAGCAGATTGCACCATCATAGACATTATCTATCTTTTAAAAGTTCTCTACTTTAGCATAAAATTTCTGAATATTTGATATTGAAATGTAGCAGCTGTTCTTACAAATTCTGATATCCTAGTTGATAAAAACAATTCACTACCATTCTAGGCTGGCACTATGCAGCCTATATGTCCAAAAATATCAATCTTCTAAACACACTGATATAACAGACTCACCCACATGTACATGCATACACTAAATAGGTACTTGATGGTACTTATTGGATTCCATTGTCTTTCTTAGTTTGGTGATGGAAGCATTGTGGTATAAGCAGTTGGGACACTTCACACTCTTTGGGGCTGATGCTCCTTAACAGACTCTGCATAGTTTCCATATTTACAGCTCTTTGGGTTGTTTGTAATATTATTTAGTTTGTATTGTCCCTTTATATTCTCGGAGAATAGCTCCCGTTATGTGATTCTTTATCTGGATATGTTATGTCTGTCCTAGGTAACTAGGGACAGTGTGGAATATTTGGGTTATCATAAAATGATGTAATAAGCCTTAGACTGGCTGCTAAACTTATGGGGGTGTTGAAAAGGAGCTATAACTTCATTTTCAGGAAAACTGTTTATGAACATACTGGTAAAGCAGGGAAAAGCATCATCTTAAACTTACATCTCAAGCATTACTTGACACAGATCTGTAAACTGTCAAAAAATTAGATTAGATTAGTATAAATTCTTAACAATTCTCTCTCTATTGGTTTATTCAGCTTAAATACTTGGAGAGTAGCAGAAAATTTTTCAAAACCATTATGTTGTTTATTTTATTTAGCTATCAGGCATCTTTCTAACTTGCATTGGTGCTACTGCACTCTAGATTATTTGTATGAGCCTTATATTTTACATCGGTAAAATTTAGAAGGGAAATCAGTTGATTGTATATTATGGAACCTGCTAGTGTCAGATGATTAGGTTGCATATTACTCCGACTATTTATTTTATTCAGCTTTCCTTTACTCTGCCTTCCTCTGTCTTGTTCACTACAGTGAATCGTAAGTAACTGCTAGCCATTATGATACAATATTTAAGTGCGGGCAGCCCTTTCTTCCTTTCTGTTTGGATTTCTGGTACAGGTGGGTCAGCTGGCTGTGTGGACTGTTTCCTGGGGGGTTTGCTTTCTCACCTTTACTTTTTGCCATACTCTTTCAAGCTAAATGCTATAAAAAAAGTTTAACTTGAAAGTTTCTGATCCTTGCAAATGGTGTCATGACACACAAGTAGGTACCTGGCATTATATTTTCATGTTTGTCAAATTGTGTATCCTTTCTATAATCAACTGTACTTTGAACTTTCACCCGTGTTAGGGAAACTTTTTTGATTCAGTCAAGAATGGTTCCTTTTTAAGATGTTATACAGACTGGGATGCATATTCCAAATCTGAATTTTATATGCTATTAATTGTGACAATGGCAAATAGAATTATTAATCGCTGAACGTACTTCATCCCCAAGAAAGATAAGCCACTGCTAATCAGAATTATCATACAGAACTGACATAAGGACATAGAATGCAAAATCACTCAGTAGTGCACTACATACACTGATGCCATATTTGTTTGCACCTTCCTCCTCTGTGAATAATTCCTGTGATCACTGGGATGTCATTTAAGTTGTAGATAATTATCTCCTCTCCAATCTGAATGTTCTCCCCTGTATTAATGGCTATTCTAAATACAACCCCTTCCACCTGAAACACCCAAGAGTAACCTTGAATTTATGGATAGTTTTTAGGTTCCAGGCCTTTTTCTATTACATGTATATATATTTTTTTTACTTCATTAGATATTGTTAAAGGTACTGGAAGATCTTAAGAATTTTCTTTTCCACCTAGGTAGCATTACATGGAATGAGGAAATGTTGGGTTGAATACTTTTCGTATGCCCATTGTGGAACATTTTTAGAAATGCATAAGATTTTGCAAGACAAACAAAACCCACAATTAGTACAAAGGACCTGACTTCACTCTTTCCCAAATAAGTGCTCACTATTGTAGAATATGAGCTGCTTCCGTTGTTTCATATAATACTAAGGTTTTAAAGATACAAAATAATTGCTTTCTACTGGTATTAGAAAAAAAAATTATATTTTGTCCTAAAATCTCAGGGCATTTTGTATTTTGTGTTTTTTTTTTTATTTACAAGATACAAATGTTTAAATTGGGATGGTCCTGCACAAAAAGGACAGATGATTACTCCAAATATATGTTGTTACTGTGACTGCTCTTCTTTATTATAAATGACTGTTGGACTCAATGTTCATTCATTTCACCTTCTTGATCAAGTTATCTAAATATTCTTTGTCTTAATACCTAACTGGGTATCCTTTGTTGACAGAAAACTATCTACTCAGAGGCATCTTGTAGATGATATGATTTTTATTGAAGTATGCTGTATGATTTATATTTACTAGGATCCCTTTCTGCATAATGTGCATGAAAAGGGGACATGTATAGAAAATAATAACAGTAAATGAAAAACAGAAAATGAAGGTACATAAAAAGGAAGACAGCACTGAAATAAAAAAAGTTAACTGTCCTAGGAAGAGATCTCCTGGAAGGTATCCAACCATTTGAAGCAATTAAATAGAAGTAAATCTAATGGAATGTTAGTTTGCCTTCTACTGCATGTTGTACAAACAAAACTATTTCCATCAAAAGTATGGAATGCATTATTTCTGTGTCAGCAGTATATTTTCTGGTATGCAACAATACAGTTTTGCTTTATTAACAAGATAGTTATGTATCCCAGAGACTACCCCATCTATGGAACAGGCTCCCCATCTATGTGAAGTAGAGTTCCTCCTTAACCAAATTCAAGTGCAACTTGGACAATTGGATGGCAAACTGGAAATTCATCCCTGGTTTGGCACCTATATCTCTAATGGACACAGGTAACCTGTAAATGGTTAATTTCCCAGGCCCATGCTTACACTTATCAAGGATATCAGAACTTGTCAAAGATTTTGGATGCATGGCTAGGCTTAAAACGGCCCTTGAGGTCATTAGACTAGTAAACATCTATGCACCTATCAACCTATAAATGTATAAGTATAATGAAATAACTGCATACTTAAGTCAGCATACCATCTCTATCACTTTCTTTTTATTTCAGTACTTCACATGATTACTATATCACATTATTTGCTAACAGTTTTGGCTCACCATTTATTTCATCTGTATCAGTAAATATGCCTTCAGTTTATCATGCTGTTTATATCTATATGATGCCTCATTCAGCTACCCATAAAATAAACATAGTTCAGTGCTCAACATATATGGGGGATGCAACTTTATATTCCTTTTCCTTTGCTATGTATTTTTTTTATTTCTACCAGTAAATTAATAGTTACCTTGATTCACATACTTAGCTTGTCTTATACTATAACTATCAGACACCAACAATGAAGATTCACCACAACTCAGTGTCTATCATGTGCACTGTTCAGAAAACTAGTTGTGCTATACACAAACATATTGTGGTAAAATATATCACTTCAGGCAGATGGATGCATTTGAGATGGTCGTGATATTTTACCAGCTTGTAGTCTGAGGGGACAATATTAGGTTTGTAATCATTAAGAACACAGATCTATTGTTTATAAAACATGATAGTGGTATAATTCATGGCACTTAAGATACAATTAGGTAAAATGGAAGAAATATTTTGAGCCTGTGGAATTTTTAAGTTTAGTGCACCTTGGTCAAATTACTGTATTTTAGTGCTGAAATCACATACATTTTGTTGAAGTATTACTCAAAAAGTCTTCCAAGATGGCTGTACACTGAGTAACAGCTTAATTTTAGCTCTCCCAGTGTGAAAACCGAAACTCAGCAAAGAAGGCCAGTGGACTTTTGTTTTTCTGGATAAATTTCAGTAAGTGGCTTGAAAGTGCACTGCCTGGATGCCAGGAAAAAAGAGATACAGAGGTCCTGAAGGAAAATCTGCTACAAAAGTTGAGGAGAAAAGACTGACTGGGAAAAGTACTGCAGCTGTTCATCAAAAAGCAGTGCAAGCTTCAGACATGATTTCCAGTAACCTAGTGGAAAGTATAAGACAACTGCACACAGACCTGGTTAAAATAAACACTGCTGGAGTATATCAACTCAAGCAACAAAAAGCTGGAAAAAATGAAAAAAACTTTAAACAGATATTCAGATGAGGTGATAAAGCTACAAAAATCAGAGGTCAAAATGAAGAAAAGGCTGGCTGAATATGAGACTGCTCAAGAAGATATGTTTCAAAAATAATAGAATTAGAGGACAGAGCATGTAGAGAAAACATGAGACTTGCAGCTATACCAGAGAAGCTGGAAGGAACAGACTTTATTCATTTTATGAACAGCCAAATAAGCAATTGGACTGATATTCCACAGCAGGAGTTGTTAATTGAAAGAGCACATCCTGTGTATGCTCCAAACCTGGCTATGAGAAAGCAATATAGACCTTTAATAGTAAAGATGTAATCCTAGAAGCAGAAGGAGTTGATTCCAACAAAACTGTAGCAGAAGGTCAAAGTACTAAAAGTGGAAGACAGTATTGTGTTTATGGAGAATGATTACTCGTGTACCAGGCAGAAGAAGAGTAAATTTATTCCATTGTTCAGGGAATCTTGACAAGCAGGCATAAGATTCAAACTGCTGTCTCTAGCTATCTTTAAAATATTTTTCCCTGGAGGGACAAAAGCATTTTTTGATGAAGCACATGCTAAAGAGGAAATGCAAAAGTTTGTCCAATAAAAAGTGAACTGTGAAACAGAAGGATATTCTGCTTCTTGTTCTTCTGGTAATAAGGACCATAGAAAGACTGTGCCAGTGAAACCTTTTTCACTGTCTCAATGGAAAATACTGGACAGAAGGAAAGGAACATGAAAGATGACTAGAAGAATCAAGAGTATGTTAAAATGAAGCAGAGAGAGGATTTGGGAGATGGAAATGAGCAAGAAGAAAAGCAGTAACTTAGAAACTGACAGATGTGGAATTGCAAAGCAATAATTATATTTGTGAAATATGACAGAACAAGAAAGTCTAGAAATATTGGACTTTTTTGAACTTGTGGGGACTCTAACATATATGCCCCACTTCATGTCATTAATATTTTGAAAAATACTTAGAGGAGTGTAGAGGAGGAGACTGTAAGTAAATATTTTTTTCTTAATAGCACTATTTTATAGGGCATGATTTTTTTTGCATGCTATAAAGTTTTCTCAGTTGTTTTTAAGTCTAATGAGGATACTATTGTAAACAGGTGTGCCTGTGTTTTTCCTTTTTTTCTTTCTGTCTTTTTCTCTTTCGTCTTGTTCAGTATTAAGAAATGCAGGCACTGCAATGTAAATTTTAAAAAGTCTGGTTAAAAGAGCATGACAAAAGAAAAAAATAATGTGCTTGTTCTCATTTTTGCATGGGTGAATGACTGGATTAAGGCCCTTAGCTTGATCTAATAACAAGTTTTAAAAGCAAGTAAATGAAAAAGAATATTGAAAATTATAAGGATTTTTTTCTAGCAAATAAATTTATGCTTAATAGCAATGTTGCTTCTGGTCCTCATGTCTCTATGGAGACAATCTGATAAAGCAAAATTGGGTAGGAAAAAAGAGAATCTGACTATGAGATAATGTTCCATAACATAAAAAAAACTTTTATGTTTTTGCGACTGTTGGTGTTTTTGGAAGTGATTTTTTTTAAGGAGATAATGTTCTCTGAAAACATTCAGGTGTTTTCCCAGCTTGGAGAGCTATAAAGATAAGAAAAAAAACAGACATCATTTAGTAGAAGCACAGGCTGCACCGTGCATCTTGACATGGATAACCTTTCTTTTATGTTAACTCAATTCTGTGCATGCGGCTGTCACTCTGGAATGTTTGCTCCTATTAGGAGAGTAAAATGTCACTGAAGATGTACATAGTTTTGTGTGTTAGTATTAAGTTAATATTTTTTAGGGGGGTATTGGAGGTGTTTGTTGTTTTTTTTTGTTTGTTTGTTTCAGGCTTTCAATAAAACAAAATGTTTTGTAAGATATGGCATAGGCTCAAATGGATATGACAAGAAACAACTGTATAAAAGTTCAACCTGTTAAACAATGTATGCATGTAACACAAAAACTGGAACTAGACATTCAACAGAAAAGCTGTTATACATAAAAGGTGGGAATAATAACCCTTTAATACAATGATGCTTTCTTTGATGTCTTTAAATGTCAATAGTCTCACAGATAAATACAAAACATAAGGACTAGTGAATTATATATTAAAAATGTAGAGTGCAAATTCTTTTGCTACAGGGGATGCACTTGGAAAGAACTGAATGTGTAAATTTGAAAAAGATAGGTTTTTAGGATGGTTATTCAGTGTAATTCCTGGGACAAAGGAAAAGAGGAGTACTTGTATTAATTGTAAGAGGAGCTCCAATAGTGAGATAAGAAGATAAAAATAGATAATAATTGTAGATCAGTAGTACTTAGGGGCTACTGGCAAGGGAGGAGGATTACACCTGCATGTATTTATAGTCCATCTAAAACTGCTATAATGGAGGTTAAGAAAATCCTGAGAGAAATAATCAGCTTTCAGCAAGGAATATTACTTATAAGTGGGGACTTGAATTTGATTTGCAGCAGTAAAGATTTGACTGATGAGGCCAGAATGGAAAGTATAACAAAGGAAGGAAGACTTTTGAAGAAATTTATGAAAATATTTGACGTGGAATATGTGAATTCAGTACTTGAAGTTTGTAGTCAATTTACATATTATTCCCTAAAATACAAAAACTGGGATAGGCTAGACAGAATTTAATTTCCATGTGAACATGTGCACTTAATTGAAGATCTTGATATGTACCCAATAACTATTTCAGATCATGTACCAATAATAACAAAAATAAAAACACGGGGTAATGAAATAAAAATGAGACACTGGTGCTTTCTCACCTAGCTGTTGAAAACAGAGAAACTTAAGGAATGGGTAGTGGAAATT
The DNA here is from genome assembly GCF_019279795.1 of Protopterus annectens. NCBI lineage: Eukaryota > Metazoa > Chordata > Ceratodontiformes > Protopteridae > Protopterus > Protopterus annectens. The sequence goes on from NC_056728.1 coordinate 403,946,636, forward strand.
ATTCAGGAGCTATTAGAAAAGGTAGAAATTTCTTATGAAAATATAGCTAGGGAGTGGAATAAAATGTGGAGTTTAAAATAGGGTGGAAATAAAAGAAAGGATGGTATGCTTAAGAAGTAACAAGAACTATTTAGAGGGACTGATAAGTGTTAAAGTATTGCAGAACAGGGGGAATCTCACAGAACAAGAAGAGGAGCAAGTGTAGAATGATAAACAGAGAATAATGGGTTACCTCAATAATGAGCCTGAGTTTAAAAAGATTGCTGTTAAACAACTCTTTTTGATAATAACTCTAGAACACAAAATCTTTTAGCACAATGACTCAAGGAACAGAAAGTAGAAGGGGCTGTCAGCAATCTTATGGAGCCTATAGCAAAGAAGGTAACAAGAGATCATGTAGAGTTATTAGAAGTATTTCAGAAAATCTATGACAATACAGCAGAGAAATGTGGAAATCAAGAAAAGGTACAGATGGAAATGTTTCTGGAAGAATTAAATATGCCAAGGTTAGAGGTAGATCAGCTTAATTACTAACAGTTAGGATTGGAGGGGATGATATAAAAATGGTGATGCATAACCAATCTACAGGAATGTCCCCATGAATAGATGGTATTCCTGTGGAAGTTTGGAAAAGGGAAAAAACTGATAGAGATCTGGAAGGGTTTGTATTTTAAGAGGAGGAAAAGTAACAACATCCTAGAAGAAAGCAGTAGTAGGTGTAATACCTAAAGAGGTTAAAAATCCATCAGATCCATCTTCATACAGGTCAGTTTCAATACTAAACCATGATTATAAAGTATTTATATCTATAATTACTAAAACAATGGTATAGATACTGGGCAATGTGGTTTTGTGGAGGGGAGGCAAACATTTGGCAACATTAGCAGAACACGGACAATCCCGAGGGAAGCAGAATGTAAGAAAATACCATTATTGGTGGTTCTTGATGCAGAGAAAGTATTTGACAGAGTAAGCTGGGACTTTATTTGCAGGGCAATGGAAACATTTCCATTCCCTGATAAAATGATATGGTTGATTAGGAAGATACATGAGGGATTGGAAGTGAAAATAAAAGTGGGTGGTGTCATCTCTGACAATTTCTGCTTGAGTAGAGGAACCAGGCATTGTTGTCCTCTTTCCCCTTTGTTATTTGCATTTTATTTAGAACCATTGGCAAAGAAAGTAAGGGACTCAGAAATTCAAGGCTATAATTAGTATGGTAGTCAAGAAAGGTTGTCTCAATTTGCAGATGATATCATTTTATACCTGACAAAACCAGAAAATGACATTACAGTATTGTGGCACAATTTCAGACAGTTTCATATCTTTTTGGAATGCAAAATTAATAAAGCTAAAACAAAGGCAATAGCTGTAAATTATGTACCCATACACGAATTGGTTCTGCAATATCCATATTTATGGGGACAAGATAAAATTAAGTATTTTGGAGTATGGATTAAAAATGATACTAGTGTGACAGCTAAGGATATGTGGGAAGGGACTAAACAAAGGCTAATATAAAAACCTAGAAATTGGAAGCTTTATTATATTTTTATATGGAAATGGATAATAAGATGCAAGCAGTTAAAATGTTTTAGTCCCTTTAGTCTTATACACAGATTAGGCATATTTTTATCAACCAGAGAAGTTGCAGATAGCAACTAATGAGCTGAAGGATTTTACCTGGAAGGGGAAGATGGCAAGAGTCAAGTGGGATAAGATGGGATTATCCAATTTAATCCAGATAATTTTTCCTCAGATAGCAAATGTTGGAGGTGTGACAGGGAAGAAAGAGTTAGCTAGAAACATATTTTCTGGAAGTGAAATGAGTTGACAGACTTTAAAGATTCCTTGCAGACTACTCTGTCAGAGATACTTGGTGAGCAAATTGATGTAACTAGGGAAGGCATTTTTCTGAGCTATGATACAGAATCAGAATTGCCTAGACATAAGAAGGCCTTGCTGAGTCTAATTATGGTGGGTAAAAAACAATTACTAGAAAATGGAAATCAAAGTCTGAACAAACTGTACTAGAAGTAGTGAATATAGTAACAGATATAAAACAACTGGAATTGGTATCTTAAAAAAAGGGTTGGAGCAAACTGCATAGGAAAAAAATGTGAATTGTGGGAACAATACATACAGGGGAGGAACAATGTTTAAAGGAGGGCAGGACTTGAATGAGTTATGCAACATTTGACTGACAATAATTGGGTAGATTATAAGTGATGCATAATGTTTGCAACAATGATTATGTCAATATGGTTTGTGATAGAAAATACTTGCAGCTGGGATTATGTCAATATGGTTTGTTTTCATTTATACAAATGAATGATTGCCTATGTTATGTGATAAATTAAGAAAGATGTTTCTTGTTAAAAAAATTAATTACTAGAAAAGACAACAAATGTTTCATTCTCCATAAAGACTTCATTTCAAATAACTTTCTTATTCCAAAAAATATAATGATTTGTAACAAAGACTAAACTAAAGCTAAACTATGCCTTCCCCAAGATGTAAAATGATACAAGATATTTAATTAGATTTTAGTATCACAGAAGTCATAAATTAATCAATGCTGATTTTATTTCATATGTACTATACAATGATAAAAACTGTACCACATTCCAAATCTCATAATAAATGCACCCACATTGTACTTAAATCTAGTGCGTTTATTTTTTCCATAAATAGACCCATGTGCAAATTCTAGGTTATCTCAAGAGTAGAAGAGCTCTCCACTTGTACTGCAATACTTTTTTCATTCCTTATCTCTTTCTAGTACAGCTTCCTTCATCTGAGTGAGATTAGGTAACTGTCTCTTTGCTTTGGTGAATTAGGGTATGTACAGTTTAGAAACATTTTTATATTGTCTGTGATGATGACAGAGCTGCAACGTAATAATGAATTTTGCTGCAAAGTTGTCAGAAGAACACCAATTAATTATAAAGCACATAAGTAACAGACAACAAATTTCAGTAAGTTTAGTATTTTAAGTTTTTATATTCTTTTATTTATTTTTGCCTAATCCAAAATGTTTCCTTCTGTTATTTTTTGTTGCAGTTTTATAATGTGGGATTCAGAAACTAGAATATTTGTAGTCCTGCACAAAAAAAAAAAAAAACAGTTTCATTAGAAATGTCATATTTTTCCTAAGTCACACACACACACACACACACACACACACACACACACACACACACACACACACACACACACACACACACACACACAGTGAGATGATCATAATTCTTTGTAGTGCACAGAGCTTTGTCTGCTCCATGTACTATTAGTTACAGGGGAAAAATGCTAAGTTTTTTGTTCACTTTCAAAGATGTAAAGCACTTAGAGGATGCTAACATAAAGGCAGTGTCATCACTTTTACACTTACCTTTAATGCCTCTCTATGTCTAGATTATTGCTTCATATTTTTGGTCTGTTCCTCATACAATCTGTGGTTTTCAGACAAACCACCCAGGATTGAAGTCACTAAATTATGGAACACATTTCAGTTTCAGAGTTCATATAATTAACATTAAGCTGGCAAGCACGTGCTGTTATTCTAGCTACTTTCTAAGTTTTTTAACAGGAAATTAGGACGCGTTAAGTTACAGACAGACGGCAGAAACAAATCTTTTGCTCTGTTACTGTCATCTGCAAGTCAGTACAGGCAGATTTTACTGTCGAGCGGTTGACTCATCTTTAACAACTTAAGCAGGCGCTGCATAACATTTGTTAAGGTCAGGTCATGTGATACTCTGGAGCTTAACTAGTTTGTCTTTTTCCAAATATCAGAGCACAATTACCGAGTTAAATGCATTACAATATGGTTATGCTCTGTAATCTGTTCATAGTCTGCTACATCTTATACTCTAGAAGAGGTAAGTGTTTTCTTCATATCCATTTATCCTGTTTTATAATTAGGATAAACAGAAATTATGTTATGTCCACACATTTGTAAAGTAGATGCGTGCACGTGTATAATTATTTAAAAATTAAAACCTAAAGTTTGCTCTCAGATTATAAAATCTGTTTTCCCAAAATCAAAACCTAAAGTTTACTCTCAGATTATAGAATCTGTTTTCCCAAAATGAAAACCTAAAAGTTGCTCTCAGACAATAAAATCTATTTTCCCCATCCTATCATGGTTTCAAAACATGACTTCCGTTAATGTTATTTGTAATCTACATAGTTTATAGGCCTGATCATGTTTTACAAAAAAGCAATTAAGTCAGCTGTAACAAATAATGTAAATTACAAATCATTAGAAAAAGAAAAAAACATGATTTCTAGATTATGAATGTGACAGAGCTTTGAAAATGGTGATGGGTCAGGAAGATTAGTAAGAACGATAGAGAAATACTTGGAATAAATGCTATCAGATGGAGCTTTCCAAACTTTGACAATTATTTTAGTTTCATTGTTTGTCTTATCTTAATAGGGCACTCATTATATTATGTTTCAAACTGTGCTTTTTGGGTAGGGTAAAATGAAACACACAGTTGAGATTACAAATTCCTGATATTTTTATCTAGTCTTGATATTAATATACTGAAACACCTGCTCAGGATTAAGTAATGTCATGATAAATGATTACTTTCATGTGTTTATAAAACAAGATGCAGTGTTACCTTATTTATGCATGCATGATATGCACAGATTAATTGATCTGTTTATGTATGGAATGGCATTGTTTTATCTCACTCTATCTATCTGATGACCTTGGCAGTTAATCTGATGAGGAATACATAGAGCCATAATAATGCACTGACATCAGTGCACTGAAGCAGATTATAATAATGACCACTGGCCAGTGTAAATTAGTATTCTGAAAAATTCCAAAAGCACAGTGACCCATTCTGACCTCGTAGTGAATTGCAATGTTTTTGTACAGCTAGGAGTTACAGCCTTTGCTACTAATGAAAAACAATCACTAATAGTCTTAACCTGTAATAGAACCCAATGCATATTATTTTCACATTGTATAACACCTTAATATGAATAGTCTCATGAGAAGAGTGTGTGTGTGTGTGTGTGTGTGTGTGTGTGTGTGTGTGTGTGTGTGTGTGTGTGTGTGTGTGTGTGTGTGTGTGTGTGCACATGTGTGCATGTGTGCGTGTCTGTATTTTTAATCCAAAGAGACATTGTAGGTGCAAATAAAAGAAAATTTTAAAATTCCAGCTTGAATAAAAAAATTCAAACACAACAAAAACAGCTTATCAGACTTGTACACAATTTTTCTCAGTGCCTATTCAGTCTATCAAAGCCTTTAAACCAAAGGGCTATATTTAAAAGTCCATGGCCACAGGCCTTAACTAGGCCTTAATTCCTGTTCTACACCAAACTTACTTCCCCAAGAATAAGTCCACATTTTGCTCTAACTGAATTAGGGTCTCCACACATCCAAGATCTTTCTCTTTGCTAGTCCACAGATGAGAACTGTTCTCCTGATTCCAGAGCTACAGGATACTTCTTTTTATACAGGTTTAATTGGCAATCAGTACTTTACTAATGACTAAAACAAAGTGTTACATAGCTACCTATTTTTGAGAATCCTGTCATGATACACACATTAATAGGTAAGTACGAGGCTAGCGGTCCTTACAGGCCATTTGCAGCCTAGCCAGTTTCCCTTTTTGTTCTCAAAATAACATAACATATTTGGTTATACACTGACCTTACTCATACCATGGTAGATAATTATGTATTACCCCAAATGAGAATAACTAGAATAATACTACAGATAATTTGAGGGGAACCATGCCTGGGATAAAGCATTTAGGAGCTGCATCTGTCCATTAGTACCACATGAGGCAGTTCTGGGCTAGTTTTCTGTTTCCCATCCACAGATCTAAGTTGTGCTTGAATATGGACATGGATGAACTTTGTTTTATGTGGATAGTGACTGTGTTCCACAGCAGCAGTATTGTCTGCAAAATATACCTGTCCCTCCACACTGTTCTGTTGATGTTGCAGTTTTAGATGAAATTTAGATCCTTTGGCCAAGTATTTTCAATGCCATTTGACTTTCTGATGTGAGTAAATCTATCAGTAATGTGTCAGAGGATGCCTTGTATGCCAGACACAGGTCACCTCTTAGCAGTCTGTAAGACACCAAGAATCATGACAGGGCTTTCAGTCAGTCCATGTAGACCATGTTGTTAGGTGTTGTATGGTTTTAGTAAGTTATCACTGTGGATGTTCCAGTTGTGGCATGTATCTGGAAAGATACAGGACAAATGGGGCATTATATTCAATGATTGGCCTAATGTGGGCTGAGTAAATGGGGACAGTGACATCCCTAGATCTAGAAAGAATCACTTTGTTTTATTAGCTGTGCAATATAGAAGGATTTAATTACAATAGACACATGTTGGTCAAACGTTAGGTCATTGTCCACAAAAAGTTCCCAAATCATGAACAACTAGGTCAACTCTTAGGGGTACATTATCAATGCAGTAGTTCCCTGGGGTAGATGATTTTCCAAAGGATATAATAATGCATTTTTTGATATTAGTTTCAGTCCATGATTTTATCACCAGTTATTTATTTGGGACAGACATTCCTGCAGGATGGCTAAGTCATTTGAGGATTCAATGACTGCTTCTAGCTTGTAGTCATCTGCAAACCTAGTTAGGGAGAGCCTTTGGTATTAGCTTTTACTGCAGAAAGTAGATGCAAAACAGGAGATGTCCAAGCACAGAACCCTGGGGGACTCCACTGGTGACTGATTTCTTTGTGGAGGAAACTAACTCTATTTTCATTAACTGCATCCTATATGTGAGCCAGTTTCCAATCCGATGAGTACCATAGGGGTTTATTCTCAGTTTATTTAGCTTTTCAACTATGAACTAGTAGAGAATTGTGTCAAAAGCTTTGGCCAGGTTGAGGTATGTGGTGTGTACCATTTTGCCTTCATCCATTGTGTTGGTAACCTTTTCAGAAATATTCAGTAGGCTGTGTAAGCATGTACTTCCCTTGATTAAGCCAAACTGAGGCAGGCCCTGTGTTTGGAGGTTCTCTATCTCCTGACTGATTAATTTCATGATAAGCCTATCCATGGCTTTGTATATGAGGCTGGTCAGACATATAGGTCTGTAATTACCTGGGTCTGTGGAAGATCCTCCCTTGTACAGGGGAATGACTGTAGTTGTTCACCATGTGCTTGGTGCAAAACATGTATGGAGGCTGAGATTGAAGAGTATTGTTAGTGATGTGGCTAAATCATGCTTCATGCTATTTAAGATGCATCCAGAGATCGTATTCCAGACATATTGCAACACATGTTTTAAAGATGTACTATCCACTTTCCAGACCCAGCATGCACTTTTTTGGATCATGCATAAATGCTCATTTTCTTTTGGATCATTTTGGATTCGTCTTTCTGTTTTAAGATCTTTCAACCCACTCTCATTATATACCACCAATGTCCATAGTCATTAATTACAACCACTCAAATATGTACACCTCAAATGTCTACAATGGATAAAAAACAGCCAGAATAAGATATCCTAACTTGCTTTGCACAAATACACACTGGTCCTGCATAGTGACACAACTGACTAATCTGAACAAGACAGCCCAGAATCAGCCACTTTCATTTACAGACAGACCCCCATATCCAGCAATTAAAGTTCACTGCTAACAGTGTAAACTTCAGAAATCTGATGGTGGTAAAAATAAAACTTATTTCAACAAATACACTCTAGTTTTGCAAAAACAGACTGTTTAAACTGAGCAAAACAGAGAATAAGCTATTTTAATCCACAGACAGCTCCCACCTCTGCCCAGCAGTTATAATCACTATGCTCTGTAAATGTCATCCAGATTTGACAAATGATGATACCTCTGAGTTTCTTAGAACATAAAACAGGGACAAAGCAATACCAATAATGATTATAATAATAACAATAACAACAAAAATAATAATAATACTAATAATAATAATAATAAGGGACAAAGGCCCAAAACGAGAGAGAGAGAGAGTGTTACTAGAACAACAGATTTTTACATCATGCATTTTATTATTCATTTAGTATCTTCTTCTGGCTTTTTCCCGGTTAGGGATCACCACAGTGGATCACCTGTCCGCTCATGATTAGCAGTGGAGTTTTACAGTGTTGAGTTGCCAGCCCAGCACCCAACCTTCCACAGAAAGCACACACATGCACACACTCACACCTAGGGCCAATTTAGAGTGCCCAATCCACCTACAGCATGTCTTTGGGAGGAAACCAGAGCACCCAGAGGAAATCCACACGACCACAGGGAGGACATGCAGACTCCGCACAGAAGGCACCCCAGCCAAGGATTGAACCAGAGAACCTCTTGATGTGAGGCAGCAATGCTAACCTCTGCATCACCATGGCCACCCTTTATTATTCATTTAGTATAAAGTCTTAAATTCAAATCTCTGTCATTATTTTATGAATACAGTCCCAATGGTTTGAGAGAAATCCTAGTTTTTATTAGGAAGAGACCAAAACAGGTGCAAATTCAGAGGTAAAGCAGTAAAATCAGTACAGAGCTTGCGGTCAATACACAATTACAAACAGCAAAGAAAATATAATGGAAGTAAACCACAATGACTGAAGATTACAAGAATAAAAGTACATTTTTATTAACAAGAGGTAAGTGCTTCCATGCAATAATGACTTCTTCAGACCTAAACATTAAAACTGAACACCATCCTTATATACATCATAAGAACAGTTAAGGTCAAGTAATTCACATAGCAACCAGTAATTAACAATTAAATCAAAGCCTCAATTTACATAATTTCAAAAATGGCTTAAGGGGAACACTTTCATTCAAGCCAAAATGCTTATCTGCTTTCAAAGTAATTATCCATTTTGTTTCAGCAGCTTCAGTTCTATATCTCAAAGGTCCACCCCTTAAACTCTTATGTACTAACTGCAAAACTTGAAAAACAAAAGAGTGACCAGGATTCTCTGTAATATGTTTAAAGAGTGCATTGGAATCAACATTCCTCTTAATTTCTCCCAAATGTTCCAAAATTCTGTTTTTCAAACTATGATTTGTTTTCCCAACATAAAAAACATAAACAGTCTTTACAAGTAGCCAGGAGTACCAAATCTTGATTCTTGCAGTCAGCATAAAATTTCATTTCAAATCTTATTTTAGTTGATGGGTGGATAAAATAATTCACTTCCAAGATGAAACTGCAAGCCTTGCAACTACAATAAGGGAATGTACCTGTTCTAACAGAAAGTATTGGCTTGTTCAAATTTTTATTTTTTTGGCATAGCATAACCTTAGATTCAATTAAGGTTTGTTCATAAAGGCAACATTGGGTTTTTCACCCACTAAATTCTTAACTTACTCATCCACTAGTAATAGAGACCAATTTTTCTTAATGTAACTGTATCACATAACATTTCTATGTTACCAGTGTAAGAAAGGCTGACTCTCATAAAATTCTGGGTGGATGTAGTCTCATTATTTGAGCCTCAAAAAGCAGAAAAATAGGGACAACTGAACATTCCCCTAACACTCTTCACATACTCAGCTGTTACTGGAAAATGTGTTTGTTGTTTTTATTTTATGTAAGAATTTGTGTTTGCTCATGTTTCTTAGAGTTGTATAGCAGAGGTGTTTGCAGGTAAGTTAAATATGTGAAAAGGTGTTTTATGTGTGTTTACATTGTGAAGAGGAAGTGGACATTGTTCCGGTGTGTGTGTGTTTTTAATATTATATTTTAGGATGTTTTGTAGTGTTTTATTTGTTGTTACAGGATGGATTCTTTTTGGGGACAGAAGTTGATCTGTAAGTGAAATTCTTGTCTGTGAGTTAATGATTTAGGATTTTCAGTATGTATATGTGTTGTTCAGTGGTTTAAGGTTTGGTGCAGTGTATTTTTTGGAGATGTGTGGTTTTCGTAGTAGTACGTTCGGTAAAGTGTTTTTTTGTTGAAAAGAAATAAATATATATATATATATATATATATATATATATATATATATATATATATGTTGTTGTCTTTCGGCTTTTCCCGGTTAGGGGTCGCCACAGTGGAACTCTAGTCCGCTAATGATTGGTAGTAGATTTTCACGAACGCTGAGGTGCCAGTTCGACATTCAACCTTCAACAAAGGCACGCCCATTTATACGTCTTTCGAATACTCACCCAATCACAGGGAGGACATGCAGACTCCACACAGAAAGCACTCCCCACACTCCAGCTGAGAATCGAATGGGAGAAAGTCTTGCTGTGAGGCAACAACGCTACTGCTGCACCACCGTGGACTTTATATATATATATATATATATATATATATATATATATATATATATATATATATATATATCTGGATTCCCTTCACAAGCTTGAAGTATCAAAACTTCAAATTGCAAATGGTCCAGACCATAAGATCGAAATCTTGAGACTTCAAACATTTTGAATGGAGATCACTGTAAAGCGTAGAACAGGAACTTTACCATTTTCCTCACTGTACTGCAATCTTGGAGTTGGTATATTTATTTACCATGGGTGTGGGGGTGCGGGGCGGGGGCTTATCCCCCCCCCCCTGCAAAAATGTAAAAAAAAGTTTTTGTTTTTATTTTTTTTATTACAATTTCAAAGTTTTAAAACTTTGATCTTATGGTCTCGACCATTTGTACTTTGAAGTTTTGAAACTTCAAGATTTTGAAGTAGAGCCACATACAGTTTATATATATATATATATATATATATATATATATATATATATATATATAAAATATATGGGTCTATGTCACAAGCTCGTATTTTCAGAAACTTGAAATTCATATTGTCAAGATGACATGATCAAGTTTCCAAAAACTCGAACTTCAAAAGACAACAAAAATCTACATTTTTTTCTATGTATGGAAATGGGTAAATTCCCCAATCCTCACTGTACCATGATCTCTATTCAAAAGCTTAGAGTTTCAGAAAAATAGATCATATCATCTCAACAATATGAATTTCCAGTTTCTGATAACTCGAGCTTCTGAAGGGGACCCATATATCTATCTATATCTATATCTATATCTATATATATATATATATATATATATATATATATATATATATATATATATATGGTTCTACCTCAGATAAATGAAACACCACATAACCGAAGACGACACATCGAAAACTTACATCGACAACGTAAATACCGACTCTGAACGCCGACATTGGTATGCTAATGCGCCTCGCTCCTACCACGTTCCAGGTAATGTGGTAGGAGCGAGAGGTGCTATTAGCATATCAATGTCGGCGTTTTCAGAGTCGGTCATTTACGTTGTCGGTGATGTAAGTTTTCGGTGTTGTCGTGTCGGTTAACTGCTTGTCGGTTATGTGGTGTTTCGTTTATCTGAGGTAGAACCATCTATATATATATATATATATATATATATATATATATATATATATATATATATATTGAACTGTATCTTACTGAAATTGGTACACCTTGTTTGCTGTAGCATAGACTAGATCCAGGCCTGCTGAATCTAGCTTTGTTTATATGCTTGTTGTTTGTTTGCTTGTTATTTCCCTGGAACGCTAATTCCACCTAATACACGGCTTCTCAGCGCTTCTGTGGATCACTAGTGATATCTGCATTGCTTACTGTACTTATTTCCTTGTTTCACTTGTAAGAAAGTTACTGTTTGTCATTTTTGCATTTAAGTTACCTGTAACACATTGCACTTAAGTTACCTGGCACTTGCTCACTAAAGCAATTATATGAGTCAGCACTAAAAATTAAAAGCACTACACCCTCACTCCCCACTGGCCCTGGTTTTCAATTATTAAGGAATTCCCAATATTATTCTAGCATGTCCACAGGTCAGTTGTCAATCTCCTCTCCGGTCCAGCTGGTGAATCTGGGAATCTTGAGGCAATGTTACAACTGCCTCATGTACACAGACAACCCTCTCCTCCTCCCAACAAATTCCAACACATGTGAGAGATGCAACCATATAGCCAAACTGGAGGCTAAGCTCTCTCAACTCAGTACTGGCATAACCAGTCAGGAGGAGAAGGAAACCACACTCACTACAATTCCAGTCTCACATAGACCTACCACAACAGCAAACCAAACACATAATCACAAAAACATACTCGGAGGCTCTAAATAAAGATCTGCCGAAGCAGCAGAGACCTCCAAAGCAGACACACAAGCAGCCGCTACCCCAAAACAAAACATGTGCAACACATATCTCACAAAGCCAGTGTGCCAAACAGTCACAGCCCTTAAGACTAAACAACACACCTGATACACTTGTAATTGGTGACTCTATCGTCAGGCACACTGACGTCCCGCTCACCAGGCTGAACAAGGAGAGGGTCACGGTGAGCAACCTGTCGGGTGCTAGGATCCGCCACATAACACAAGCACTCAGGTCACTCCAAGGCAAGTACAAATATGACTCAGTCATTGTCTATGCTGGTGTGAATGACCTGAGATGTACCTCCCTGGACTACATGAAAAGAGACATAAAGGAGCTCTCTGAGCATGTAGCCCAGGCCAGTATGAACCTGACCTTGAGTAGCATCTTACCCTCACCAAGAATGATGCCACAATATGAAGACAAGATGATCAATTTCAACAACTGGCTTAAGTACTGGTGTCATTCAAAGGGGATCCAATGCCTGTCAGCTTGGGATGATATGCTCGACAAGCCACGATGCTTCACTAGGGATGACTTGCACCTGTCACCCCTGGGCTTTCGGATATTGGCAAAGGCTCTTGCTACCCCCATAGTGCCTTTTTTAGGCAAGGCTCAAAAGACAAACCCACCTCCATAGGTATCACAAGGGATAAGAAACTAAGAGTAATGCTACTCAATGCCAGAAGTCTAAACCTCAAGATGCACGCACTCGAAACTCTCCTTAGCATGGAGAGCATCGATATCTGTGCAGTAACAGAAACCTGGTTCAGGGCTCCCGAGAGCACCCCAGCACTACCAGGTTATACCTCATACCATGCTTTTCGGCCCCAAAACTTGGACCGAACCACAAAAGGAGGGGGAGTATCGATATTCATCAAAGATACCCACACCTCCAGGTTGGTGGCAAAGCACGAAGCATCAGAGATTACCCATGTGCAACTAACAGTGGGTAAAACTGCCTTCCAGTTTATAGCCTGCTACAGACCAACCTCCCAAACCCAGGAACCCCACTCAGCCTTCCTGAGAACACTGGAAAATATGAAGGTCTCTCCAAACACCATTATATTGGGCGACTTCAACTACCCAAACATAGACTGGGAGCATTACTCTAGCTCCAACACCCTAGCCCAAAGGTTCCTAGAATTTATAAACTCAAATGCTATGGAACAACTTGTTACCACTCCCACAAGAGGGGAAAACATACTGGACCTGATCATCACCAACATGGGGACTCTATGCTCCAGACCAGAAGTGTATCCCTCAATGGTAAGATCAGACCATAAACTAATCTCACTGGATATTCACATCCTGACCCCACCCCCTGCCCAGAAAACCACAGTGAAAAACTTCTCTAAAGCAAATTTCACACTCCTCAAAACTGAGGTGGAATCCTTCAAAGCCCCCAGGCCTGTGGAAAATACGGCCCATACTGCAGAATCCTTTATAAACGCATTCTATGAACACCTTCAGGAATGCATGGATCATGCAATCCCAAATAAAACCAAGACCCAATCCTGCAAAGGCAGACGTCCTGTCTGGTGGACCCGAGCCATAAACAAACTATACAATAGAAGGAGGAAGCTACTAAATGATAGAGCAAAATCTCAAAAATGGAAGGCATCACTGATCAGTATTAGCAAAAAACTACGGGCACACATAAAATTGTCTAAGGCCAGCTTCGAGAGAAAAATTGCACAGGACACTAAGGATAATCACAAGGCTTTCTTTAGTTATGTTAGGAACCTGGCTGGTAATTCCCAGATATGCTCAGAATTAGTCCAAAATGACAAAAAATACACCGAACCCACAGACATTGCCAACATCCTAGCTGACAGGTTCAGCGCAAACTCCCCCCCCCTCCCCACCAAAAGGGCAAATATCTATCCCAGCAGAGTGCTGTCCCCCTGACATCTCAGATGCTCAGGTAAGAGCCGCCCTCTCCAAAGCAAAAAACACAGCATCAATGGGACCAGACGGTGTCCCGGCTGCGTCCTACATAAACTCCAAGAAGAGCTAAACCCAAACATAAAACTACTGTTCAATCTCAGCCTTACTACAGGATATATGCCCAAAGAGTGGCGTACAGCAACAGTGGACCCTCTCCATAAAGGTGGTGCCTCAACGGATCCTGGAAACTATCGCCCCATAAGCCTGACTAGCTTGGTCTGCAAAGCTATGGAAAGGATCATCATGGACCTCATAAATAAAGATATTGGGGACCTACAAACACTGGATCCTACCCAGTTCGGCTTTGTTAAGGGCAGATCCTGCCTCTTAAACCTGGTTGATTTCTTTGAAACAGTCACCAAGGCCATTGCCGAGGGGAAGGTGGTCCAGACAGCCTACCTGGACCTCACAAAAGCCTTCGATACAATACCCCACTCAGGCATTATAGATAAGCTCACCAGCTTAAATATAAACCCCTATGTCACTAGATGGATTGCAAACTGGCTCAAGGACAGAACCCACATGGTTAGAATTGCTGGAGCCATGTCAGACTCCAAACCAGTTACAAGTGGTGTCCCACAAGGCTCAGTCCTGGGACCTCTCTTGTTCGGTAAATATTTCTCGGATGTACAGGCCAACACGGAAGGACTGTGGCTGACCAAGTTCACAGATGACTGCAAACTGGGCGCCATAATCGACTCTCCAGCCGACACAAGCATCCTCCAAAAGGGCCTCATAGAAACAGACAACTGGTGCCAGAGCCATGGCCTCAAGCTAAATGCCAAAAAGTGTATAGTCATCCCCTTTGGCAAAAACAAAGTTCCCACAAATTACCACATAGGTGGTAATCCATTAAGTACAGAAGAAGTAATTAGGGACCTGGGGACCCAAGTTGATAGCAATCTCTCATTTGGCAACCACGTGGCCAAAGTGGTTAGAAAAACATTTTATATAGCCCACCTAATCATGAAGGGATTCACATGTAGATCAGGGAGGTCATCGTGCCTCTTTACTCATCCCTCATCAGGCCCATAATTGAGTACAATGCCCCTTTTGGGATGTACCTTACCAGACACCTGCAGCAACTGGAAAGACCCCAAAAGTACCTCACCAAGAGGATCAAAGGGCTCAAACAGATGCCATATGCTGCCCGGTTAAAGAAACTCCAGCTCTACTCAGTGGCATACCGCCTGTTCAGAGGCGATCTGTGCCTGACATTTAAAGCCATGTCCAACCCGGAATTAATGGACATGCTGCACCTCAGAAAATCCAAATCCCATCGAGCTACGCACTCGAGAGACTTGAACCTCAGCACTGAAATAAGTAGGACATGCTGGAGGGACAGATTCATAACCCAGAGGCTCCCTTCACTCTGGAATAAAATCCCAGTCCAGGTTAGGCAGAGTCCCTCATTGACTCTCTTCAAGAGGAATCTTGATGAGTGGATGGGAGATCGTAGGTTTACCCCAGGTATCACTTCTGTGTCACTGTTAGACAGAGGCACAGTATACTAACCTTGAAAAAGAGCATAGCAAAATAAATTTAAAATGGGTGGCGAAAGCCAAACACATTCTGGCTAGGCTTATAAATGCCCTAGGGCAGATAGCCTAGTATGAACCTATGAACCTATATATATATATATATATATATATATATATATATATATATATATATATATATATATATACAGAGAGAGAAAGAGATGCATACTCTTTCCTCTTTTTCTCTTTCTAAATATGTGTGTGTGTGTGTGTGTGTGTGTGTGTGTGTGTGTGTGTGTGTGTATATATATATATATATATATATATATATATATATATATATATATATATATTTATATATAGATATAGATATAGATGTGATAATGAATTACCATAACATCGATTTGCAAAACAGGGAGACATTAACAACGAAAGTTTATATTCACAAACATCCAGATCTTCATAAATATTCCCCTGGTAAGTAAGCAATTGGCCAACAAAACCTATAAAAACAAACCAAAGCAAATAAAACGCACCCAAGTGGGGGTGCTTCATCCCCCACCACCAACTAAATATACCCTCCCCAAGATCACACCACAGTGGAGAAAGGGCAAAGTTCACAACACTGCCCAACTGACACCTTTTGCGTAAAAAACTTACGATGATCTAGACATTCATGAATGTAAACTTTTGATTCCATCTCAATGTTTTGGCTTTTTGAGAATTTAAAGACGATCCATACTCTATGCATACTCGTAGTGCCTTCTACATTTTCTCCACTGTGGTGTGATGTTGCAGTTGGTATATTTAGTTAGGAGGGTGTGGGGGCAAAGCCCCCCACTTGGTGGGTTTTATTTGCTTCGGTTTGTATTTTTGTTTATGTGCACACACATTTATATATTTACCTCTCATTATTGTGCCCATTCTCAGCTCCCCACTACATTATTTCTTATTTCTTGGCTTTCTGCTTGTTGACTTTGCAATGAGTCACTGGAAACCAATGAGCAGAAAGTTATTGGGGGCTGCTTATTTATTTACTATTTAATTAAATGTAAAACTAAGTAAATAAATAAATAAATAAAGTTATGGTGTAGACCCATACTGCACATGCACACATGGTAGGCACTATGAGTATGCATAGGGTAAGTGCAGTACATTTTTAATACAGTTGCAAACCTGATCTGGAAGACATCATGATCAGAAAAAAGATGATGATGAGATTCAATGAAAAGGGTGTTGGAGCTGCTTTAGAAGGGATTATTCATGAGTTAATATGTTTATCTGGACATATAGTAGAAATGGTAGGGAATCGGAAATATTTAAAGGTGATTTTGTGAGTTGTTGCACAAGCAATATGGCACCATACTACTGGCAGGTGAGGTTCAAGATAACACAATCGAGACATAATGGCAAATAGAGTAGATCGAAAAACAATTAATTTCAGTAAAGGCTAGCGCCAGTAAGAGAAAACTGAGTCTGGATGCTGTATTAAAAAGGAAAGAGAGTGCATGTTGTTTGGATTTTGTTAAAACTAAAGTAGAGCTTTGGAATGGATGTACAAAGACATCAGTTGGATAGAGAGAGAGAGGTTGCTAGCTGCCTTAATCTCCATCTTATCAAAAGTATGGCAAACATGGTAGAATTATGATTTTGTTTATATCATGGTTTGAAAAGGAGTAGGCATTATACTAGTTATGACAGATAGAAAACAGTTGTATGGTGCTAAGTCTGTCTGAGATTATAATCTTTGAAAACACATTATAGCAGAGACTGCAGCTTTCAGTGTGATTAAAGAAAATAGGCATCAAGGCATCAGAAAGGAGTGTAACATCAACAGGTAAGTGTGGCTTTGTGCTGCAGAGGCAATACAGCACAGGTGACCCAGGTCTGTATAAAAGGTAGGGTTCTAAAAGTCCAGGCAGTGAAAGGTGAGGGTGAAAGTCTTTTTTCAGCTTGCCCATCTTAGGACCATTGTGTTGATACCCTCAGTCCTGCAAGTAAAGTTTCGTGTACAATTACTTGCTGTAGGAACAGGGGACGAGAGCTCACAATCACACTCTGCTGATGATAGTCCTCAATGCTCATTGTGCTGGAGGAGACACAAATCAAGGGGGGGCAGACAATGTCTCTTTGGTGACATTTGCTCCTTCAACAACCACCACAGGAAGGAAGTGACTAGAAATACCACTCATAGCTTTGCTTCCTGAATGATGGCCTTGGCAGGCATTTCTCTTTGCCCATAATGATAATCAAACATTCAGGGCCAGTGGCTCAATGGTTGGAAGGCGGCATGAGGGACAGAAAAAATACAGAAAAATATTAACAATGAACCACCACATTTGCCAGATATATATATGTAATAACCTTGAACATGCATTTTTCTCTTTATCTGCTGAATCTCTGAGATCAGTAGAAATTAATGATGGATGGGATAAATAAACTGATCAAGACTAGAAAGAGAGACCCCTAGATTTACAAAGCCCTGAAGAGCATGCAGGATTAGTCTAAGAGCTATTTTCGGCAATATGGCCAACGTGCGATCCAGGAATGAGCTCCCGGGATGTGTACATGAGCAAATTACCCTCATTCGCAGGTGAAAACCATGCAAATGAGGGTAATTTGTGATCCAAGAAGATGGCAGCTGTCAGTGCAGGATGAGTGCAGTCTGCAGAAATGTACTCGGTTAGTAACCGAGTACATTTCTGCAAACTACAAAACGGAGCTATGACAGCTTCAAATAAAGGCTGCATATTATTGAGGAAGCATGCCAATGGCCAAGTAGAAGGCCATTGACATTGCAAAATATTTAAAAAATAAAAAAACAACTTTTATTTTTTTTTTCGCTGATCTCGCCTGCTTAAGCATAGGGCAGTGGCATGCAAATGGGATCGGGGGAAAATAAAATAAACCTAAAATAAGCATTCTAGCTAAAAGCAGTATTCTGCTATGCAAGTCAATGGCAGGCAGAAGACAACCTGGCCAGTGAGTAATGGTTGCTAAGGGGGGAGGCTCAGTGTAGGACATGTAACTATGCATTAGCAGGCAATCCTATGCAAATGAGGGGAAGGATAGAGAATCCCAGATTCCCTGTCAGTGCAAGCCTGCACCCAAGAGTGCAAGACTAAGAAAACCATGAGTGTAAGCCCTAGACATAGCTGACATCAGAAGGGGGTGTGTCAGGCATGCTGTAAGCTAATTGGAACACTGTGGCTCATATTTGCCCTTAGCTAAGGTAAGCTAAGGCAGGGGGTGTGCTATCTTACACCAAGAAAATCATGGTGTACACAGGTAGAACATGCCAAAAGCCTGACAATACACTGACGAAATAACTGTTAAAATGACAAATCCACACCAAAACGAGCTGGAACACAATAAGAGACCACTTCGTAAAATAAGCTGGTATTTAATAAATCCAAATGAAATGTTAGCGCTTTCGGCTAAAACAATATTTAGCCTTCTTCAGACAAACAGCGGAATGTTAGATGTCATTGCATAAAATACAGTGGTAAAGCCAATTAGAAAAAAGTGCATTCATCTCATGAACATTACTATGGTTACCTTAAAACAGAAATGCACGTAGTTGATATAAACATTGGGTATTTCTCATTTAAAATTGTTTTTCATATATTTTCTAACATATGGGATTTACCATTCCCAAGTTGCGACACTTTTTTAGTGTTTTATTCCATGTAATACTATTCATGGTTTCATTTTATGTAATATTATTTAATGTTTATGCCAAAAGCCTGTAACATCTGCTTACAATGGGTACACATGTTAGCATGGCGCGCACCAGGTGTAAAAAAAAAACAACAGGAAATAGCACCTCCATTCACATCTGAGCACTGTGTTTGCGTGGCGTGCCCCCGGGCTCAAACAGGAAGGCAATAGGAAGGGAAACCAGCAGTAAGAAGGTAATCAAGGAGAACTAGCTTAGCTGGCAGGTGAAATGTATCAGAATCAGCCAATTACACAGACAGCAGACCAGCCCAGCCCAGAACACTGCTATAAACTAAGCAAACACCTTCCCCTCTGGTTTTTCCACACTCTACACCGCCGGTGTATACAAGCAGAAATTTTAATAAACAAAACTACAAAATGAGAAGGGCTGCAGCAGGAAACATAGAACAACATGTGCAAGAGACTGAGGGTGGTGAGGATATGAATGTTGCCGAACAACCCACAGTGAGGAGACAGAGAAGAGTGCACAGACCCAGGGTAACCTACAAGAGGCTCCATGAGCTGGAGATAGTGGAGCACTATAGGGTGGACAGAGACCTCCTACAGCAAATTGTTGAGCTGTGCCAGCCACACCTGACGCACCAAACTGGCCGAGGGGAACCCATCCCAGTGGATACCAAGGTATGTGTAGGCGTAGGTATACTAGCCACAGTTACCTCCCATAGCACAACTGGGGATATCATGGGGATCTCACAGGCATCAGCATCCAGAGTATTCCACCAGTTCCTGGATGCCATGTCAGCACATGCCAGTGAGCACGTATATTTCCTCAACACACGTGAGGTGTTGACCAGCAATATGCATCTCTTCCACCTAATAGCAGAATACCCTGGGGTAGTGGGTGCTATAGACTGCATGCACATATGCATCAAAGCACCACCCGGTGAGCAAGGTAGGGCCTACATCAACCACAGGGGCATCCCCTCCATCAACTGCCAGGTCTTATGTGATGCCCAGGGCATTATAACGAATGTGTGTGCTGGCTGCCCTGAAAGCTATGACAATTCATACATATGGCATCTGACACAGCTGTATCACAGATTTGCCAATGTGGACATCCCCTACAGTCACCTACTGGGGGGTGCTGGGTATCCACTGGAGCCATGGCTGATGACACCCATCAGAAATGCACACACACCTGAACAACAATGCCATAATGAGGCACATGTGCAGGCCAGACATATAATAGAGTGTGCGTTTGGAATACTCAGGTCATGATTCCAGTGTATGGACACATCCAGTGGAGCCTTGCAGTATTCACCAGCTATGTGTACCCAAATTGTTATGGTATGTGCTATGCTACATAATATGATCCTGCGGAAACAGCTACAGCAGGAACAGCATGGGGAAAGGGCACACAGCCCCCCACCAATGCCAAGGCCTGTACAGGCACAGAGTGACTCAGAAGAGGAACAACCTGAGCCTGCCCCAGTAGACAGAAGAAGACGTGCCCAGTATGCCCTGGCCTTGGCAAAGAAGCAACGCATAGCATATGCACTGACACAATAGGGACCCAGGGAATGACACCTCTCTATGACTCGCACATACAATAAAAGGGATGCCAAACATGACACTATCTGTGCTCAACCATGTATAGGAAGTGTACTATGTGCATCTGACAAAGGCAGCCCTCCAGCACCATCCTCAAGTCTGTCATGCCCTCAAGGTTAGTCAATCAACCTACCAATTGCCAAATGGAGTAGAATGTGTTGTTACCTGTAGCTATGGTATGGATGTGAGCATGCAAGGGAATTGGGTGGCCGAATATTATGGCAGCAGATAGTAGACACCCATAGTGGCACCATGACATCTGTAACACATACTGGAGTCACCATAGTAGCCACTACTACACAGGGTGACAAAACCCACAGCAGGAAATGGGCTGAGTGATATGTGTGCCCATAAGACCCATACATGCCAGTCAAGAAGGTTCACATACCCAACAACAGTCTCAGCCAGCAGGACAGGTGTAGACAAAAACAAACAAATGCTGTACTATGGCCTCTGAATGAGCCCTATGTGTAACCCATCCTCCAGGCCTACACAGACAGACTACAGCAGGCCTGGCAGTTGGATGTAAGTTGTGAAGGCTAGGAAGTCAGAAACTAATATGTACGTAATTAAAGCTAAGATCTGTAGTACACTGGTATGCCTCTAGCCAGCACGATATGTAAGACTACAGACTGAAATGGTGTACCTGACATACCAGTACAGTCCTAGCAAATGTGTACAGGTGTCAGGTGTGCCCCCCCACTCCTGTGTAGAAATGAAGAAACAGTCAGGTGGGGCTATGTAATGTAATGTAGCAACAGTCAATGCCAAATGACCGATGGATACCGTGCAGACACAGCATGCTACCTGTCAGTGTACAACACAAAGGTCAGCACCGCAGTACAAACTACCTGGACTTGATCCACACATGTAATAGAGATGGCCATACTGGGCATGCTCACACACTTAGAGGAATGAAGGCAATGTCAGTCAACAACATACTGAAAGGTCATACTGGGCATGCTCACACACTTAAACACATGAAGGCCATGTCTGCAAACACCAGTGAACCAGACATATCTGGCAGTTGCAGTTCTTAGTGCAGACACATGTCAGTATGCACCACGCCTGCCTTGTACACACAGTGGATAGAAATATAGACATATACACAAGGACAAAACACTATAATAAGCCAAAAGTAGATGGACATAGATGTGTAGAAGAGAATGAGTGTGACAAGGAGCCATCCAGGCCTATCCCACCCAGCACACAGCCAAAGGGCCCCAAACACATGAGGTGCAGATGTCACTCACTGCAGATACTAGCCACCAGTATCTGTCAGCATGACAAAATATGTGGCGCACATGCCAGCTGTGCAACATGACTGTACAAGGAAGTAGTCATCTAGTAGCTGTATACATGTACCTGTGACATATGACCCCATGTGTGCCCGCATGTGGCATGTCAACCCCTACATGAATGGGTTATGGCCCATGCACACACCACCCTCCCCATAGCAGTAGTATGACAAGCCTGCTGAGGTAATCCAATATGAAATACACATTTGGGAGAGCTCTAGCTCAAAAATCTCCATGGCGCATCCCATAACTGCATACTGTTGTAGTGATAAACTAGTTAGGTAGTAGTTCTAACCCCAGACTTGGCAATTGTGTGAGTGTGTGTCTATCTGTCTCTGTCTGTGTAGAGAGAAATGCCTTTTAGGCTACTCACACTCCATATAATTCATATACTCAACTTTGGCAAGGCTGCTGATGTCACTTACTCAGAAATACACCTCTGGGAAAGTCATAGCTCAGTGATCTCTGTAGTGTGTCTTATAACTGCGTACTGCTGTAGTGTGATAAAATAGTTCAGTAGGTGTTCTAACCCCAGACCTGGCTTCTGTGTGTGTATCTGACTGAGGAGAGAGCAATGCTTTTTAGGCTACTCACTCTCGGTACAATTCATATACTCAACTTTGGCAAGGCTGCTGATGTCACTCACCTAGAAATATACCTCTGGGAAGATCATAGCATAGTAATCTCTGTAGTGCATCCTATAATTGCATGCTGCTGTAGTATGATCAAGTAATTAGGTATGTGTTCTATCCCTAAACTTGTCAACTGTGTTTGTGTGTGAATGTGTGTGTGTGACTGAGTAGAGAACAATGGTTTTAAGATTAACCACACTCCATACAAATCGTATACTCAACTGTAATGAGGCTGCTGATGTCACTCACCTGGAAATACACCTCTGGGAAAATCATAATCCAGTAATCTCTATAGCATGCCCTATAACTGCTTACTGCTGTAGTATGATAAAGTAGTTAGGTAGGTGTTCTAACCTCAGACTTGGACACTGGGTGTGTATCTGATTGAGTTGAAAGCAATGCTTTTTAGGCTACTCACACTCTGTACAATTCATATACTCAACTTTGTCAAGGCTTCGGATGTCACTCTCCTAGACATACACTTCTGGGAGGGGTGTAGCCCAGTAATCTCTGTAGCGCATCCTGTAACTGTGTACTTTTTTGTGTGTTAATGTAGTTAGGTAGATGTTCCAACCCTAGACTTGGCAACTATGTGTGTCCGTGTGTCTCTGACTGAGTAGAGAACAGTGCTTTTTAGGGTACTCACACTCCTTAGAATTCATATACTCAACTTTGGCAAGGCTGCTGATGTCACCCACCTAGAAATACACCTCTGGGAAGGTTGTAGCTCAGTAATCTCTGTAACGTGTCCTGTAACTGCGTACTGCTGTAGTGTGATTTAGAACTGTGGTAGGGTTCCATCTCCACCCATGGCAGTTCTGGATGTTTTGTGTGTGCTCCAATGTCTGTGTATAGAGCAATGCACTATAGGTTACTCACTCACAGTACATTTCAAATGCCCTACTTTGGCATTCCTGCTGATGTCATTCATTGTGAAATACAACTTTGTGGAAAAGCTTGTTAGTAATTCCTGTGGTTTGACCAATAACTGCTCTATACTTTAGTGTAATATAGGCCTTTTTCAGGGTTTCAATATCCACGCATGTCAGTTGTGGACATTTTGTGTGTGTCTCACTGTCTGTGTAGGGAACAATGCATTTTAGGCTAGTCACTCGCAGTACAGTTGACATGCCCTAGTTTTGTAATCCTGCTGATGTCATTCATTGTGAAATACACCTTTGGGGGAGGACTTCTCTAGTAATCCCTGTGATGTGTCCTATAACAACTCCATGCTGTAATGTGATGTAGACCCTTGGTCAGGGGATCTATACCCCAACATGGTAGTTATGGATGTTTTGTGTGTGTCTCACTATATGTGTAGGGAACAATGCATTTTAGGCTAGTCACTCGCAGTACAGTTGCAATGTCCTTCTTTGGTAATCCTGCTGATATCATTCATTGTGAAATACACCTTTGGGGAAGGGTTTCTTGAATAAACCCTATGGTGTGGCCTGTAACTGCTTCATGCTGTAGTGTGATATAACCCTCAGTTAGGGGTTCTGTACCCACACATGTCAGTTGTGGATGTTTTGTGTGTGTCTCACTGTCTGTGTAGGGAACAATGCATTTTAGGCTAGTCACTCGCAGTACAGTTGAAATACTCTTCTTTGATAATCCTGCTGATGTCACTCATTGTGAAATACACCTTTGGGGAACAATTTCTTTAGTAATCCTTGTGGTGCGTCCTATAACAGTTATGTACTGTTATGTACTGTTGCGTGATATAGACCTCAGTCAGGGGTTCTATACCCACACATGCCAGTTGTGAATGCTTTTTGTCTCACTGTCTGTGTAGGGAACAATGCATTTTAGGCTAGTCACTCGCAGTACAGTTGAAATGCCCTTCTTCTGGTAATCCTGCTGATGTCATTCATTGTGAAATACACCTTTGGAGAAAGGTTTCACTAGTAAGTTCTGTGGCATGTCCTATAACAGCACCATACGGTCATGTGATAAGGACCGCAGTCAGGGGTTCTATACCCACACATGTCTGTTGTGGATGTTTTGTGTGTGTCTCACTGTCTGTGTAGGGAGCAATGCATTTTAGGCTAGTCACTCGCAGTACAGTTGAAATGCCGTTCTTTGGTAATCCTGCATGTTATTCATTGTGAAATACACCTTTGGGGGAAAAAAAACTCTTTGGTAATGTCTGTGGTGTGTACTATAACTGCATAGTGCTGCAGTGTAATAAAATACTGAGGTAAGGGTTCAACTCTCAGACATGACAGGTGTGTGTGTGTTTGTAATTTGTATCCTGTGTGTGGGCAATGTGAAGGGGGGTTTTGATTATTTATTTTATGGTGGCCCTACTATATATCACTATGTCTACCATACAGGGATAACAGATGTAAATTAGCTGAGAGGCTGGGGTGCAAAGCCATACCCATACATGTGACATCAAAGCCAGCCAATCACAGGTAGCAACCCCACTATTACCCAGAGCACACACTCAATCCATGTGTCATATGCACACACATGCCTAGGCAACAGCCAATATGTGGGTAGTACACTTCATATTGGCCATTGATAGTAACTATGCAGTGATAGCAGTGGGCTACAGAGGGCATGTCACCCTTCCCATCTGTCCAATATGCACATACATGCTGATAGTGCACCTCCACCATGTTCCCCAATGGGCACCTGCACCACCTGTGCCTTCACATGTGACTCACAATGGACAAACCATGCCTGACAACATGCCCTGTATGGACAGATGACACTGACATCATGGAATGCTGTTAGCATGCTAATCAATTTAGGTGCAGGGTAAACCTGCTGCCCCTTACCAGTTCTTGCCACAGGTGGGCAAGACTGGCACATCTGATGATAATCTGTGTTCAGAACATGGGCCAGACTCCTCAGGTACAGTAGCACATCACTATACATGCATGTGGGAGGTGTGCACATCCCAGACACCATCCATGTCATGGACTAAGGAACACATACATGGCAAGTGATGCATAGCATTGGCCACACATGCAATAGTCACCCAGGTGACTGGATGGGGGATGCAATACTCATCTGTGTGAGCAAATGCAGAAACTACAGTCCTGAGCCACAATGCAGACCATTGTCAAGTGGCCTGATGCCAAGGTATATCCATTGCCTTCCCTTGTACAGCTTGCTGGTACAGCTGACCACCACATACCCATGCAGACATGCACCCATGCATGTCAGAACTGGCACCCTGTGAGTTCATGTGTGTTGTATGGTGCGTATGTCCACTGCCACACTCACTACCACCTCCCAGGGCATACGGAAGCATGCTGTCTGATGTCTGACCCCTCCTCATGCTCTTTGCCATATGACCTTTGTATGACCCATGTGGTGCATGTGATACCTGCATATTGATGTGCTGTGGCAATCCCACTAGTGATGAGTTGCATTCCTGGCCCTGCCAAGTGTGTAAATGTGTGTGCATCCCTGTGTGAGTGTGCCTGTGTTGACACTGGCACCTGTTCATGCAGACAGGCACATGTATGTCACCTACTGTATATCTAACGTATCCCTATTGCAGATGTTACTCACCATCTCATATATGTTCAGAGTGCTCCATAGCAGAAAACCCATGTGGCAATCCAATAACTGCATTGAACTGTGATAGCACTACAAAGTTGTTGGGGGTTTGATACCGTGTGTGACACAAACATGGTTCACTTTTACTCTCCCACCCCTCCCTGACATGCATTTGCCTCTGTCTGCCTCCCCCACCCCCTCTCTGGTGGATTTGGAGGCTCACACATGCTTTGCTTAGGCAGTAGCATGTGTATTTTAAGTGATGCTCATGCTCAGCTGATGGCCTCTGCACTAATTGCAGCCCTCCCCTAGCTGATTGAATGTGGAACAGCTGTGGTAACATTCCCATAGCCAAATGCATGGAAACATACTCCAATACCTATGAACATCATGGTGGTGTTCACCCTTTTCAGTCACTGTGAGCAGGAACTAGATCTGCTGTTTGGCAAACAGCATCTCAGATGGATTGGGGGTTTACCTCTAACAACATACACTGTAGAAAGAGGGCAACAAACAGAATGTGGATGTGCCTGACCTGACTACAGACTGTAAGTGCTGCTATACTGCATTTGGAGTAATTTTGGTTTAACAGTGTTTGTCTGGATATGCCTGTCATACATGTCGCAATACCTGCCATGTCAGTTCCATGTATATGAGGATTCCCCATCTGCAGGGTCATCTGCAGACTGGGCAGTGTTGTGCCGTTGGTTTCATGTATTAGCCATGGTGCATCTATCTGTGGAATGCAGAAGGCAGTGTGAGGATTGCAGTCTGTAGATGGTGAAGACCGTGACAGTTACTGACTTCATATCCCTCATAGGACATATGTTGCAACAAACCCCATTACAATGGTAAATGTATGACATTATTACAGCAACATGTCTATACTGGCCCTGTGTATGTGCTGTCAGCAACACCTCTGTCAACCTTTGTACATATGTCGTGCATGAAGTGGTGCATATGTGTTGTACACCATAAATAGTGTCATCATATCTAATAACAAGCCAGTGATATATCAGATTGCTACACGTCATGTATAGTAGGGGATATATATCATGCCATAACCTGGACATTCTATGGATGTTTGTACAGTACTGAGGTCTGTGTAGTGATGGTGAATGTCGGCAGTGTGTGTATTGTTAATATGCACATTAGCCTGTGTACAGTCTGTGGTAGATGTCATTGTTCTAGTTCCCCATCTATCTGATTTTACATGCCCCACTGTATGGTACCGTTTTGCTGTACATGTTTGTAGGGCCATACACACACATCCCATACCACAGACAGAGATCAGATCAAACTGTGTAGTAGCCCAGTATATGTAGGGTCATTCTGTGAGTGGCACATATGAGTATGGTGTAGAACAGATAGTTCATATATTGTAATAATATGCTAGCTTACCATATGTGGCTGTGGCTGTGTTCACATTGGTTGTGGTTATGCACTTTCACACAGGTGTATCTTACCCTGTACTGTGACATGGCTGTTGAACCTGCTATATATGCAGGTACATGTGCATTCCCCCATACGAGATGTAGGCCAGTGTTGAGCCAGTCTTCCTGTAGCCTGCACAGTGCATTGTTACATGCCTAGCAACCTAGTGTACTTAACCAGTGAGATGTCATGTGCAGATACTTGCCAGATGTACTGCTGCCGGGCCTCCATGTAAAGTAATATATGTCAGACAGAACAGTGGGATGCTGTACAGATCTATGTCAATATTTAGTGGGTAGTATGTGTGCATGGCACCCCTGTACCAGCAGTCATTATGTGTCAGGCCAGACAGGAGTGTGTGAATTCAAAACCTATGGTGGCAAATGTATACCAGTCATTATGTGTTATACCCATCTACATGGCTGTCTACATCCATATTGTCAGGCCTGGTACACATGTTGTGCACTAAGGGATTATGTGTATACCTCTGGACTGTAAAAGGTGTGTCCGAAGTTCCACATATATTGGCCAATATCTCTGCTGCATGCCACAGGGGCATTACATGTTAGCGGCAGTACTTTACAATGATTTCCTTTTGATGTCTGTCAGTAGCCAGTGGCACACGTTATAAGCAGATGTCACCTTCTACACACACCATGTCTGTGAAGACAATACCAATGACAGTAGCAATAGTCTAGTAATATACCTGCTATACATACCTGACATCCCCTTGCACTACGACTTTGGGACTATAAGGGCTGGGGTAGGGCTACACTCCATGTCCAAGACATATGGTGGAAATATATGTACATATACTTATCCAGATAGCCATATATATATATATATATATATATATATATATATATATATATATATATAATTACACATGTATACTGCTTCCAATTGCCACTGTCATGGCAACCATCCACTATAAATCCCTACAGCATGTGGGTGTGGTCCCTTTACATTTCCTGTGTGATGGACATCCTTCCTGTGTGTGGGCATCAGGGTTGCAGACAGCAGGTAGCAATACCTCTTACGGAGAACCTCCACACTCAGAGTGGTCACATATTTGTAGGAGGATCAGGAACTACAGACAGAATGTGTGTAGAGTTGTGTTATGCTTTGTATAGTACTGGTGTTGCAGGGTGTGTGTGTGTACATACTAGTCTAGCTTGGAATGCAGTCTGTCTGCATAGCTGACTACTGTGGGCCTATCCTCTTGCTGGACAGAAGTATGCCTATCATGTGATGTCCGTCCACCACACAGGTCCTGTGTCAGATATTACACTGGCAGTGTGTGTGTTGCGTGCTTTCAGTACATGGCTACATCCATTTCTGTTTCTAACCTCAATTCCCTGACTAAGGGTATGTTGCGGACTATCCTGTAACACCAGCACCTTGCTTAGTGTATGGTAACAGTGTTCCACATATATTGTGTGCCAGCCTCTGTCCTCCATCTACATACCAAGCTTTGCACATATGTCATGATGTTGGGGGTTGTTCTGTAGTGGGCTGTGAGTATATCACATTACAATTGCTGCCATTAGTCCACTGCTGTTGTATCCCCCAAACATTCATTGGGGCTGGGGCCATATATGTGTGGGTGTCACCTACACAATACATGTGTGCCCTTATGCACTGCAGAGGCCAGTATATGTACAGTGGTATATGGGCTTGTATTATTGAGTCTAGGTGGGGAGCACCATAAATGACCTAGGCTGTTACAAAATGTGGGGGTATCAGGGGTGAACTGCCACAAGTTATCTGGTTTACAGTACCGTATACTTCACCTATATTGACATTACTTACATGAATAGGGGTACAGCAAGCCTACTGCCTCCTGCCATACAGACTGTTCTGTTTGTCAGTGTGCTCATGATGGTGTCAGTTATGCCTTGTTATGTACCAGTTACAAACCATTTGATCACAAAACATCTTTACCTCCTACTGAGTTTATACAGAGTGTAGATAGAGGCTGCTGAACTACACACCTACAGTACATACTGTTGATTGTTTGGTATCCTGTTGCCCAGTCTGTCTTCACTATTGTACAATCTGAAGGGCTTGGCCTGGACAGCAACAGCTGTGAACCTTTCCAGACTACTGTATTAGTGTAACTGTTTCAAAGTTGCAGTACTCTGTTTATATGGTTGTCAGTATCAGAACAGCTATATGACATGGCATATAGAACTGTTATAGTACACAATTAAAGGATTCCCATTTCTGCAAACCTGTGTGTGGTGTCTTTCCTATGACCTTTCTATGGGTATAAGTTGCAGGCAACGATTGACATTTGTATGGGTGGCCCATACAGTGTCCAGTTGTTCAGGTGTTAACTGTAAGCATAGTGGCTGTTCCATATTGTGTACATATGTATCTTATGGTACATATATTTGTGTGTGTATGTGTAGTCACAGGTATATATATATATATATATATATATATATATATATATATGTATATATATATATATGTATATATATATATATATATATATATATATATATATATATATATATGTATTTATACATATATCTGTATCTGCATATGTGTCTGTATATCTGTATCCTGGGGATGTTGATGGCTTCCACATACTACAGTCCTATGGGAGGCAGACTGTACTTGGTAGTGTATTGCAGGATGCACATGTTTGGCTGGGGGGGATGCCTATTCGTACAAGATGTATAGTGTGTGGGGCCTCTCAACCCCATTAACGGTGCATGTGGACATATGTGTATTTGTTAATCTGCCATTGCTATCTACTGATGTATGGCCATATATACCTATATATATATATATATATATATATATATATATATATATCTGCTAACATATATATAACTATGTCCATATATACCTACTTATATATATATATATGTCTGCGTACACATATGTAACGTGCTGTGTATATGTAGACATATAGCTGTAGAAACATATATGTGTCGATTTAGGCATATGCATGCATATATGTGCATATATAGTGATATATATGTATATAGAGTTAGACAAACAAAAAAAAAAAAAAATATATATATATATATATATATATATATATATATATATACATACAGATATGTTGTATCTGTTTAGATTTTAATATAGTTACACACACAGACATCTAGGTGTTGGTATACATTCTCTATACTGTTGCATGACAGGACTGGATGATATGTTTATGAAAACATTACATTTCTGTGTATCTGTCATGGCTTAGTGGTACATCACTTAATCTAGTGTGTGCAGGGTCTTGGCTTGAGCCTTGCAAGAGCTGTTTATTTTGTTGCTGGGCAGAACTTGGCCCGTTGGATACAGAGTAATTAAGGCACTTTAAAGCAGTTGTAAGCAGGTTTACATGGGTTTGTGCAGAGCTAAGCAATGCCTACACAGGTTAAGCAATATGCTAACTGACTGTATGAAAACGTAAGCAGAGTTTAGGAGTGCTTAAAGTTGTGCAAACTCATGCAAACCCGCTTACAACTGCTTTAAAGTGCATTAATCACCCTGTATCCAATGGGCTATGTTCTGCTCAGCAACAAAATAAATAGCTCCTGCAAGGCTCGAAACCAGGAGCCTGAACACCATACACAAAGTGATTTACCACTAAGCCATGGCAGATATGCATTGCCATGATGTTTTCACATACATATCATCCAGCCCAGGTATTCAACACTCCAGGGAATGTCTTCCACCATGAAGATGTATGTGTGTGTGTTCATATATTCATATTTAAATGGATATAACATATCTACATATGTAGTTATAACTATAGAAATATATACATATATATATAGATATGCCAATATAGACATATATACATAGATATGCATACATCTATAAATATATATGTATGCATCCATATGTCCAGATATATACAGCACTAAAAATACATATATGTAATCATTTATATGGTTCACCTTTCAAAGGAAGAAGATCATGTCTCCGAAATCTGGAAAGCCGAAAGTATGTTTTCAACATTGCACAATTTTGCAAGAAATGCATCGAATGTGCAATGAGCGAATGTCACTATGCATTCGCTCATTGCAGATTCAGCAATTTGGGTGCGAATGGCACTGTAGTGGGGATGGGGAAAATTTGCCTTTCCCCACTGTAGTGCGAACTCGGAGTTAGTATATCACAGTAGGGGGGTTGTGGAGGGCCCAGCCCCCAAATGGGGGGATGCAGTGGGGCTTGCCCCCCTGCATAACGATATGTATTCCAACTTGTAGTTCAAGAATCAGTGAAGCTGCTGTTAGATTTGCTGAGTTTTGAACTGTGGTGCAATTAGAAATGACAGATTTGTCATTTTGGTTCGCAGAAAGGGCCATTTGAAGAAATGATTGTCTCCCTTTCAAAGTTAAACACATATGTATCTCCCTTTCAAAGATAAACATATATATATGTATATAGGTATATATGGACATACATCTGTAGATGAAATTGGTAACATAACCACAAAATATATGTCCACATGCACCATTGATGGGTTTGAGAGACCCAAACAACATACATCTGGCACGGATAGGTGTCCCCCCCCCACAGCCAAACACGTCTGGCCTGCAATACACAACCAACCTTAGCAGATCCCAAAACCAGGACCCTACATGACAAGGGCAGTACATGTTAACAGTACTCCATCCCACCTGTAGGATGTCAGGCTGGCCTTATTAACATATCATGCAGTATAGTCAAGTGAAGTGTCATGCTTGGGGGAACCTCCTGGGCAGGTGCAGTAAATAGCTGGGATCCCTCATGTGATCCAACAAGCCTATACCTGACAATGGATTCACCAATGTTGGCAAGGACGACCACAAATCCATCATGTCAGCTGGGAACTACCACCCAGTATCCTGATGACCCTGGTCTGCAGGGACATGGAACATATCAACAATGAACCCATGGCCAATGTCACTGGTAATCTTAACATACGGGACCCCGCCAATGTTGGACTTGTCAAAGGCAGAGAATATAACCTGAACCTGGTATACCTCCTTGACGCAATCATGACAGGTGTAGATGAGGGTTAGGAGGTGCACAATGCCTATGTAGATCATAGCAGGCTTTTGTACACCATCCCACATGTAGGAATGTGTGTAGATGTTAAGGGATCTACCTCCGTTCACAGACTATGTTTCCACCAGGGCTGCTTGGCAAATGCCAACATTCCACAGGTGCCATCCCATGGACATACAGTCCTTCAAAGGTCATAGATGTGTCTCCTACAGACTGTAGAGGTGTGCAGCACTACTGGGGTTGCTATAACTCACTGGGTGTGGCTGTTGTGGACACATCCACCATCATTGCAGTTACTGTTGCGTCTATCCCCCCCACATAACTGTCTATAATACTGTACAGTGTATGTTATCAGGTTGTCAGTTGTTTTTTAGACTGTTCACAGTACTTGAACACCTCACACCCTCCTAAGGATAGAGCTATGCCACCGGCATTCTCATACTCATGTTACTGAGGTGAGGATCAGAGTAGAGTGGGGAAAGCACATACACCCTGCTGTTAGCATGTTTAATGTCATCCACATTGCAGACTGCATATATAGCAATGTGTGGTTGTGTCTATCCTGTCTTGGTGAGATTACATGGGCAACAGATGTGTTACCTGCACAGGGACATACCTCTATGTGTACAGTCTTGTATCTGCACTGCATCCAAACCAAAGGCTCTGTGTGTTGTACCCAGCCATGTCATGTGTACCACCCACTACACTTACTTGTGTCCACTGTAGAAGGCCTGCTGACACCACTACACCCATCAGCCATGTGGCACATGGACAAACACAACACAATTAGAATAGATAATGGTGAAAACAATACAACATTGTTAATTACAGATATAATGCATCGTGGCTGCACAGCTACACCTTCCAAGATATTAGCATTTCACTTTACTGCTGACAACATGCTACACAGCATTCCATTGCTACACTGTTGTACAGTCACCCTGTGCATCAGCACCATGTTAGCCTGTCCCTGCATTGATGATCCGGATGACAGGATGTGGCACAGGTATCATCATATGCACAGGGTGTGTTGTTGGTATGCCAGAGCCCTAGGCTGAGCCATACAATTGACAACGTGTGTGTGTGTGTGTGTGTGTGTGTGTGTGTGTGTGTGTGTGTGTGTGTGTGTGTGTGTGTGTGTGTGTGTGTAAGGGGGTTGACTATTGTTATGGGCCAATAGTGATGTTGTGTGTGCAGGTATGTGGTTGCCCTAGGTTTGTTGTTTATGTATGTGTGTCCGCATGCACACAGTTCAACCATGTGGCTGCCCTATATGGGGATTTGTGAGACAGCTGCAGACTGTACCTGGCAGGATTTGCAGTTCACCGTCTCTGGCTACTGACATGGGACTTGTGCCTGGCAGGGTTACTACAGGCAGTATTAGCTACAAAGCCAGATCGGGTACTGTCCCCTGAGGTTGACAGACATCCACTGGATCCAGGTCCCTCCTGGGACAGGCCAGGGCCACTTGCACCTGGTCTGCTATGATGGTCAGTGGGCAGCACCCCCACCACAATGCTGGGGCTGGTACTGCCACTAAGGGAGTGGCTGTGACTGATGGGACATCCATGGTGACCTCCAGCTGCTGGTGTTTCTGGCATACATCCACATAGCCATTGCAACTGTCCCACCCTGTCCTGATGCATGGACATGACATTGTGGATGAGATCCAATGTCATACTCCACCGTCTATCCGTGACCTCTGTGTAATTACAAATGGCACCTGCTAGGTCACAGATGCTGTCAGTTACAGAGGTGTGATGAGCCCTTTGCACGCTTAGACCCTGTCTGGTGTAGTATTCCATTCATGCCTGTGCCTCCATGACAGTCTGGAACATGCATGTGGTTGATAGAGATGTGGCACGTCTGCCAGGGGCATGATGACCAGCAGTGCTCCGATGAGCACCCCTGAACATCTGCCTATGTGGTACCCTGCCAGACATATGGCTATGGCTGCTGTGTCCTGATGCACATGCCATAGATACCACACTGTCCTGGCCAATGCCAACCATAGACTGTCCCTCAGCTAAGGCCAATGGTGATGAGGTATGTAGAGGCAGTATGACTGTGTGCATGGATGGGGTGGATACTTGTAGGATGTCAATTGGTGGGCCAGCGGCAGTCCCTGACAACCCTGCCTGTACCTCAACACACCTATCCTCATGGTCACTATCTGTATCAGTGACATCAGATTCCCTGCAGGAGGGACTTAGCCCCACCTCGCCACCTGTGAGGGGAAAACAGGGAACAGACTGTAAGACCTGTACATCACCACTAAACAGTACATACACACGCACACACACACACACACACACACACACACACACACACACACACACACACACACAGTTGGTAGGTGATGGCCCTCCCCCTGGAACACATTGCACCCATGTCCACAGCATTGCTGTGCATCTGTTCAGCACCCTGGCATGTAATGTGCACCATACCTCACAGGTGTACACACCATTGCAGGATGTGTATCTGTGTGCCAGTTATGTTTTGTCTGCTGCTCACAGCCTCTGTGTGTTTCTGGATTATATATGGACACATGTTTAGTGAATGCCTGATGTGTATTCACAGATGTCATCATCAGTGGTGCATGTATGAGTGATAGAATATCATTAGACCGACTACAGACACAATGTACTGTACCTATGGTGAGTGTAGAAACCATTATTGACATGGAACTCTCTTCCATGACATGCCATGGCACAACACTACTGCATATGGCAACACTACACATACCTGATATGTGATATATAACCTAGGCAGTCAATTACATTACAGGCCATATGTGTCAGTTGTGCAGATGCTGGTTGGGATGCATACCATTTGTGGGTGCATATGTGTGCACACACATATGATGGTGTGTAACAATAACTGCTATGTGTACTACTGCGGTCACTATACCTGGCAGGGGTATAGTAGCATGGGTCATCATCATGAGACAGTAGTTGGTCAGTCAGGCCTGAAAATATTCCCCAAACCTGCATGTTTGCATGATAAACATGTGCAATGCCCTTGGAGGTCATACAGTACCGTCACTAGTGCCGTGGAGTCAGGGTTATGTCTGCCACACTTCCTGACCTTGACTGTAGGCAGAGAGAGCCATTATCAGTGGGTTTGTCTCTCCCCTCCAGTGCACTGTTGTGTTTCAGGATGACACACCCTCAGCATCTCCTGCTACATTGCAAATGCTCAACATCTGTGGCCTACACATGTGTGTCATATTGCAGTATCCCAAACTAGGAACACCATGTGTACTGGCATATTCCCTACCAATGCAGGGCAAACATGCAGGTGTACAGTGGAACCAGCATTGTACAGATAGGGATGTCATCCCTGGGTTGGGGTGAGGTGTGGATTGTGCAGCACATGCATCAGAACTGCAACTTCCTGGACTTCCCCAACATGGTGCTGGTACATCAGATCACATTGCAACACATGGCTTTGGCAATGTCCCACCATTATGCAGATCATATCTGTATTGAGCCCTGGCTGATATTGCCTGTGGTACACATAGGTTCATAGGTGAGTACTGGTCTATTGGTCCTGCGGCCTACATAAGCCTAGCCACAGGGGTTCCCAGCCATGCACCACCCAATAATGTTATTCCCTTGTTCCCCTGTCAGGCTGTGGCACAGATGTAATACCCAGGGTGAATTCCCCATTTCCCATCCAGTTGTCAAGTGTTTTTGTAAAGAGGGTCAATGAGTAGCATTGCCTGACATGAATGGGTAAGCCTGTTCCAGAGTGTGGGAATTCCCCAGGACAGGGCCCTAACCCTCCAGTATGTTCTGTGTAAGTTGTTGATGAAGTTTAGGACCTTGGAGCATGTGTTTGCAGAGGGAGTGGGATTTATTTATGTGTAGCATGTTCAACTGCTCTGTGTATGACATAGCTGTGTATTTTAGGTAGATGTCAGCTGTGCCTGGGCAATGTGCACTGGAGTGTAGCCACAGTTGTTTAAAACTATCTGTCTGTGGAGGAGTGATTCCAGCCCAGAAGTTAGTAGTTTATTGGCCATGTTGGACTAATTTCTATCTCTTTCATTTCCCTACTATAAAAATCGCGTTTGCACAGTTTTGCTCACCGGACAGTGCCTGTTAGCTACGGTTAAATTATTTCCGGCTCCACTAAGTCTCCTCTTTAGTTTTTTCTTTGAAACTAGTTTAACTCTCAACCTAAGCACTCAAAAAGCATCTTATAGCCCAGCACTTGCTCAGACCTAATAGCAAGCACTAATATACCCTGACACTGATTGCCCAGCAGGGCAAGGCTCTTTATTCACCCCTCACCAACCAAGCGACTAAGCAGCTTACCCTACTATTCAGGCATGACCAAAGGGCAACTTCAGGTGCACTCTCCAGTCCAGCTGGTGAATCTGGTTATCCTGAGGCAATGTTACAACTGCCTCATGTACACAGACAACCATCTTGTCTACCACAAAACACTAACATATGTGAGAGATGCACTTATACAGCCAAACTGGAAGCTAAGCTGTCTCCACCCAAGACTGGAACAGACAGTCAAGAGGAGAAGGTTAAAACTTGCACCACAACTCCAGCCGCACACAGACCTACTAAAACAGCACTGGCAAAAAATACACAAAATCATACTCGGAGGCTCTAAATAAAAACCTGCAAAAGCATCAGAGACCACCAAAGCAAACACCCAAACAACCTGCACTTCCCATCACAAACCAGACAACACATAAAACACAAAATCAGTGTGCCGCACAATCACAGCCCTTAAGGCAAAATAACATACCTAACACACTAGTAATAGGTGACTCTATAGTCAGGCACACTGATGTCCCACTCACTAGGCTGGAAAAGCAGAAGGTTACTGTTAGCT
Organism: Protopterus annectens; assembly: GCF_019279795.1. Lineage (NCBI taxonomy): Eukaryota > Metazoa > Chordata > Ceratodontiformes > Protopteridae > Protopterus > Protopterus annectens. The sequence continues at coordinate 403,984,264 of NC_056728.1, forward strand.
GCCTGTTGGGAGCCAGAATCTGCCACATAATACAAGCACTCAGGTCACTCCAGAACAAGTACAAATATGACTCTGTCATTGTCCATTTTGGTGTGAATGAGCTTAGACGTACCTCCCTGGACTACATGAAAAAAGACATGGAAGAGCTCTCTGATCATGTAGCCCAGGCTGGTATGACCCTGACCCTGAGCAGCATCCTGCCCTCACCAAGAATGATACCTCAGTATAAAGAAAAAAATGATCAATTTCAACAATTGGCTAAGCGTCTGGTGTCATTCAAAGGGGATCCAGTGTCTGTCAGCCTGGGAGGACATGCTCGACAAGCTGCGTTGCTTCACAAGAGACAGCTTGCACCTGTCACCCCTAGGCTTTCGAATACTGGCCAAGGCTCTCGCTGCTCCCATAGTGCCTTTTTTAGGCAAGGCTCAAAAGTCAAACCCACCTCCGTAAAAAGCACAATTAACAAAAAACTGAGGGTTATGCTACTCAACGCCAGGAGTTTAAATCTCAAAATGCATGCGCTCGAAGCACTCCTCAGTATGGAGCATGTTGACAACTGTGCAGTAACTGAAACCTGGGCTACAACTCATACCACACATTTCGGCCACAGAACATGGACTGAAACTCAAAAAGGCGGGGGTGTATCCATATTCATCAAGGATACCTACACCTCCAGGTTAGTGGCACAGCATGAAACCTCTGAGATCATCCATGTGCAACTAACATTGGGCAAATCTGCAATGCAAATTGTGGCCTGCTACAGATCACACTCCATGACCCAGGACCACCACTCCACCTTTCTGGAAACACTGAAAATCATGAAGGTCCTACCAAACACCCTGATATTGGGTGATTTCAATTACCCCATCATTCACTGGTAAAACTACTCAAGTACAAATTCCCAGGCACAGCGCTTCCTGGAATTCATCAACTCAAACACCTTGGATCAGCTGGTAAACTCCCCTACCAGAGGTGAAAACATATTGGACCTGGTCATCACCAACATGGGGACAGGTGTTCCACACCAGAGGTCAACCTGTCACTGGTTAGATCAGACCATAAACTAATCACTCTGGATGTCCACACCCCACCACCACCCCCAACTAAGGAAACCACAGTAAAAAACTTTTCTAAAGCAAACTTCACCTTACTTAAGACAGAGGTGGTAAGTTTCACAGGCCCCACGCTAAAGGATAATGCTGCCCAAGATGCAGAAACCTTTACAAATGCACTCTATGAGCACCTACAAGGAAGCATGGATCATGCCATTCCTAGCAAAACCAAGACTCACTCCTCTAAGAGAAGGAAACCAGTTTGGTGGACCCCTGCAATAAACAAGCTATACAAAAGAAGGAGGAAACTAGTTCAGAAAAAAAGCAAATCCCAAGAAGGAAAGACATCCCTGATCAGTATCAGTAAGAAACTGAGGTCCTTTATGAAATCATCCAAGGCTAACTTTGAAAGAAAAATAGCCAAGGATTCAAAAGATAACCACAAAGCCTTCTTTAGCTATGTTAAGAATCTAAGTGGCAACTCGCAGATATGCACCGAGCTAGTGCAAAATAGCACAAAATATACTGAGCCTACTGATATTGCCAACATCCTGGCAGAAAGATTCAGTGCAAACTTCACCCCCCCACCTCCAAAAGGGCCCACAACAATACCGGAAAAGTGTAGTGTCCCAAAAATCACAGACGCACAGGTGAAAACAGCCCTTTCAAAAGCCAAAAACACAGCGTCGATGGGACCAGATGGTGTCCCAGGCTGCGTCTTGCACAAACTACAGAACTAACCCCCCACCTAAACACGCTGTTCAACCTCAGCCTCTCCACAGGCTATGTGCCCATAGAATGGTGCACTGCAATGGTTATTCCTCTCCACAAAGGAGGGGCCACAAATGACCCTGGTAACTATTGCCCCAATAACCTGACTAGCCTGGTCTGCAAGGTTATGGAGCGCATCATCATGGAACTCATTAACAAAGACATTGGGAACCTCCAAACACTTGACCTGACCCAGTTCAGCTTTGTTAAGAGCAGATCATGCCTACTAAACCTGGTTGAATTCTTTGAGGCAGTCACCAAGGCCATAGATGAGGGAAAGGTGGTTCACACAGCCTACCTTAACCTTGCCAAGGCTTTTAACACCATTCACCACTCGGGTATTACAGAAAAACTCACCAGCCTGAACATAAACCCCTACATCACGAGATGGGTTGCCAACTGGCTTACAGACAGAACTCACACGGTAAGAATAGCAGGTTCCAGGTCCAACTCTAAACCAGTCACAAGTGAGGCTCAGTCCTGGGACCCCTACTGTTGGCATATACTTCTCAGAAGTACAGGCAAACATAAGAGAACTATGGCTAACAAAGTTCGCCGATGCCTGCAAACTGGGAGCCATAATTGACTCTTTGGCTGACACGGACATCCTCCAAATGGGCCTTACTGAGATGGACACCTGGTGTCAAAGTCATGGCCTCAAGCTAAATGCCAAAAAATGCATAGTCATCCTGTTTGGGAAAAACAAAGCACCCACAAATTACCAAATAGGTGGCAGCCTCCTTTATACAGAAGAGGTAATAAGAGATCTGGGGACCAAGGTAAATAGTAATCTTTCCTTTGACAATCATATTGCCAAAGTAGTTAGGAAATCCTTCTATGTGGCCCATCTGATTACTAAAGGGTTTGCATCTAGAAATAAAGAGGTTATAGTGCCCCTCGACTCGTCACTCATTAGACCCATCATAGAGTACAATGCCCCATTTGGGATGTACCTCACAAGACACTTCCAACAGCTGGAAAGACCACAAAAGTACCTGACCAAAAAGATTACTGGTCTCAAACATATGTCCTATGCAGCCTGACTGAAAAAATTCCGGATGTACTCAGTGGCATATCGCTTACTCAGAGGTGATCTTTGCCTGACTTACAAAGCCATGTCCAACTCAGAATTGATGGACATGCTCTGCCTAAAGAAATCCAAGTCACTGCGAGCCACACACTCTAGTGAGCTAAACCTCACCACAGCAATAAATAGAACATACTGGAAGGATAGAGTCCTGTCACAGAGACCCCCCCCCCCGAGCTTTGGAACAAAATTCCAAATTACATCAGGCAGAACCCCTCACTAACACTCTTCAAGAGAAACCTTGATGAGTGGATGGGTAACAGAAAATACATCCCTGGAATCACTTCATTGGCTCTGCTTGACAGAGGATCAATTAATCAATGGGGTGGTGAAAACCGACACACTCTGACTAGGCTTATAAATGCCCTCGGGCAGATAACCTAGTACCTACCTATGAACCTATGAACTTAAGATAGTCTGTGCATTGCATGTTTTTGAGGCTGGTAATCCCATTAGTGAGGTGTGTGCTCCATCAGTGAACATGTACAGCATGCATTATGGGTAAGTGTGTTAGATGTGTGCATGGCCTACACCTTAGCTATGATATGCTCAGTGAATTGCCCAGCATAACCTTAAGCCATACTCATCGGCATCCGGCCGCTGCCTTGCTGGTATCCCAGAGGTACCTACATTGAGATGAGATAGAGTTGATGTCAGTGGCCACAGCTGTGGCACTGCTAAAGGGTGGCTGCAATATTATAGTAAAACAACAGCTGAAGTCCACAGTACTACAGATTATGCATAACTACTTATCAGTACTACACAGCAACATACTCCACATCTCACATATGCATGATCTACCTGTACAGATGCATACACAACAGTGGTCTACTGATATGCCCTGGAACCTTACCTGCATGCTCCATGTCTGGTGTGTGGGTAGCACCCACTTCCATGACTGTATATGTCTGTAGCTCTTGTGGGTGGGCAGGTGCTACCAGGCTCATGAGCATCTCCTCCACTCTGGTGAGGTGGGAATGGATGTTATGCCCCCCTGTTGCAAGATGGTCACCCTGCATGGCAGCGGCACAGCGACGTACATGGCAGAGCAGGTCACTACAATGATGGCGGACCTGCTCATATGTACTGCTGTGCATCCCCACCTCATTCACCCTGTGGACCACATCATTCCACATGGCGGTTCACTCATGCTGGTCCTGGCTTGTCCTTGAGAACAACAGCTGGTAGTTCTGAATGATGCTGTTGAGTATTAGTTCATCCTCAGCGACACTGTAAGCGGGATTCCTTGGATGCGCTATACTCCCTGAAAGACAAAGATGGAAATATGTCTGAGAAACTCATATGGCACGTTTACCATAATACAATACACATATCAGTTTCCCGCCACCATATCAGCTCCAACTTAATGTTCACACAACGCAAGTTGTATGTCTCTGGTTTATCTACCATTGAGACATATATTGCATTGTACAACATTTTCTGCTATGTGTGTATAGACATGCTACCTGTGGGGACACTAGAGTTGCTGAGCTGTTATAGAGTATTTCACCTGCATGCCATTGTCCCTGCCAAATTGTTTCCACATATGCATGTGGTATGCTTGCTATGTGATTGCTACACATCTGCAATTCTGTGTTATTGGGGATATCTATGCATGCTGTTGGACATTTCTGGGATTGTGGGGACTATTACAACCCAAATATGTTCCATGACAGTTACACAACTGTATGTGTAGGGGTTATTTGCCAGCAGGAACACCGCTCCCACCTAATGTGCAAATGTTACCAGACCATATCACATCCATGACCCACCATAGAACCTCATTATCTACTGTTCTGGCACTACCTTTATGTGGAACCACCTCAGGCACCTCAGGGGATGGTGCCCCCCCCCTCCCCATGGAGCCCACACAGACATATGTCTGTCGACCAGTTAGGTACAGCCTTGTGCATAGGGAGCTCCACAGAGACATGGGATATGTGCTACATCACCTGGAGGCATGCAGTACACATACACAAGGTTCTACATGCATGTTCCTCCTACTCAACCTACAGCCAGGCACCTTTATGACCATGTAGATGCTGTTGTGACTGTCCATGGGTGGGCACCATGTTCCCTTTGTTCCCATATGGGGGCTCAGTGGCCTCCACATTCCAAATGGAACTACCCATCTACAGTGTTTAACCACCACGTGTCATATACCAGCCCTGTATGCTGTCTTGTTTGTCACCCAACCAAACCTACATACCAATTCGTGTCTGATACCCTTCACCAACATATATATCCCAACTTCTCAAACAATTGCGATGTGTTCAAATCATGGGTTACACACCACACTCCATTTTGCAGCCATGTACTGGTGTGTAAATATGTTGTGTATTGATGTGTGATGTATTGACATATATATATATATATATATCTATATATATATATATATATATATACATACATATATATATATTCATATATATATATATATATACATACATATATATATATATATATATATATATATATATATATATATATGTGTGCGTGTATATATGTATGTGTATACCTATACGTGTCAGTATTATGTATATGTGTCTGTCTGTATATATATATATATATATATATATATATACACATATATATATATATATATATATATATATATATATATATATATATATATATATATATATATACATATCAAAGAAACTGAATACATGTCCAAAACACCATAAATCCAAGGCACTAGGAATACTTCTCAAATAAGGTAGCCACACCAACCAGTTCCAAGAAAGGCTGTATAAGTGCTTTCGTTACTTTATTAGCAATTAACAAGACAGAACTTCATCAGATACAAAAAACACATAATTTCCCTTTGTTTAAATACCGTTAAAAGTCATGTGATCCACAAAAATTACATATATATGCATACTTCATTAGAACCAATAATAAAAAACGTACTCATTGTTCTTTTACAAATAAAGCATAATATTGTTAAATCCTTCTATCTGGAACTTCCTAACCTTATATGTTTGTGTTGTATTACTATTAATAGTTATTAATAAGCAATTCCCGCTGAAATTCTTAAACTAACCCCCCCCCATCTAAAAACTAAAAAACAGCCAACTACACAATGAAGTAACCTTTCTAGTGTTATTTATTGTCATATTCATTGGTTGCATTTATTTATTCTAGTTGTTTAATTTTTACTACCTTAAATATTTTCTGCTCTTAAATTAAGCAAGCTACTAATTAAAATTCTATTGTTTAATCCAGGCTTCATTGTTGCATTCAACAATACTTGCCAAAAGGTCTCCCTATATTCAAGAAAATTAGACCAGTTACCCCCTCTTTCCTGTTTTTTAACCTTCTCCAACACACAAAATCTAAATGTTTTAAAATCTTTACATAAAACACTGTGCCTATATAAGGCATTAGTACCCTCCTGTCTTTTAATGGCGTAGCTGTGTTGGTAAACCCTCTTTCTCAATTAATTTTCCGTTTTACCAATATAATAGGCCTTACATGTTTGGCATAGGGCAACATATACAACCCCCTTTATCTTACAGTTGTAGTTCCCTTTTATTGCAATAACTTATAATAACCTTCACTGACCAAATTCTTGGTCTCTTACATAAATCTACATTCCTTACAGCTTCCACACATACTCATCTTTCCCAACAACAGTCTATCCTCTTTGTTCTGACGTCTTTCAAATAGGGTCTTAATATTGTGCCCCTTTCTGTACATTATCCTTGGGCTGGGGCCTAACTTATCAATAAGACCAAAGGCACCAAACACTCCACTCCAATTCTTCTCCAATATCTTTTGGATTTCTGATGAGTGCTCATTGTATATTAAAGTACAACTAAACGAGCCCACTTGCATGTTTTGGCCACCCACTACTACATTAGGATTTTTCAACAAGGGTGGATACCATTCCATCCTTTTATCGGTCACGTATTTCTCCTGCCCATCAACCAGTGCTTTCGAGTACCCTCTAATATATAACATCTCCTTCAAGGTACCGATCTCTTCCACACATTTTTTATTTTCACTAGTTAGTCTAGATACCCTTATCATTTGTCCTTTGATAAAGTTCCTTTTCTGCCAGAATGGGTGTTCACTCTCGAAATGTAACAAACTATTTTAATATAACTAAGATATATATATATATATATATATATATATATATATATATATATATATATATATATATATATATCTGTATGTATGCACATATATATATATATATATATATATATATATGTATATATATATATATGTATATATATATATATATATATATATATATATATATGCATATATATATATATATATCGATATATATACACATACATATATATATATATATATATATATATATATATATATATATATATATATATATATATATATATATATACATATATATATGTATAAATATATACATATGTGCATATATGTGTAGATATCATTATGTGTTGTTTATATACCTATATATATATATATATATATATATATATATATATATATATATATATATATATATATATATATATATATATATATGTATAACTTTCCGAGGTTCTGTAGACATACACAGCTGTGAATATGTATCACACATATATGTATCTGTATGTGAGGTGCATACAAACATCTGGTCCACACTCTTGTAACTCTCTTTATGTCACAGCTGAACTGTTCTGCCTTGCTGCAACACAGACAGGTGTCACATGTGAACACAGACTAACATTATGGGGGTATATATGGTTACAGATTTTAGATAAGCATATTATACAGCTATGGCAGTTGGGCATGCTCTACTACACTTTAACATGACTGTCCTGCAGGTGGTGTGGTCTCACACCCATGTGTCTATCATGGCAGTATTAATACCACCACCAGCCGTTGGCCACAGTAATGTACAGAACACAGATATCATGGGTCACAGCTTTGCCATTCACTGCAGGTCTGCACAGTTGCCAGGTATGTCCCACTGCCCACAGGGACTGACACTATTGTCCAGAGCAGTTGTTGAGCAGAGCATCATTACAGGAACAAGTACTGATGGCACATATAAATCCTTTCACATTATACATCCTATTATTCTACGCCATATACTACATGCAAGTAAATACATATCTGTTTCACATACGTTTTATGTTTTTTCCACTGTAACACAACCCTGAGCGTTGTTACTTTTATTAAAGTTATTTTCTCTCTTTCTCTCTCTCTCTCTTTCTAAGTCTCCCCAGTAGAGTGATTGAGCTGGTTTGAGTAGATTGCAGCTTGCTTTTGTTGGTATTGCACATGATCAGGTGATGGCCTCTGCACCAGTCAGTGTCCACCAGTTGCTAATTGCATGCAGTCTGTTGTATAGTACTTCAGATAACCACTGTCATGGCAACCCTATACTTTAAATTGCTGACTTCTGTGGGCATTGTACCTTCAGCTTTCCAGTATGGATGACATCCTTCCTGAGTGTGGACATCAGTGCTACAGATGGCAGGTAGCAATACCTCTTACAGGAGAATCTGCAGACACAGGCCAAATACACATTTGGGTAAGGTTCCAGACCTGCAGACAGCATGAGTAGTGTTGTTGTGTGCATTGTATCTTGCTGGTCTTACAGGATTTCTGTGTACATGGTACTTTTGCATGGAATGTTGTCTGTCTGCATAGCTCTCAACTGTGGGCCCATCCATATGATACCAGGGGGATTGGCTGTTAGGTTTTGGCTGTGCACCACACAGGTATTGTCCCAGATATATCAGTGGCATTCTGTTGAGTGCTATCAGTACATGGCTACATCCATTTATATTTCAATGCCATATTCCTGCATAAGGGTATGCTGCAACAAATTCTGTAGCACCAGCAATTTCCAGGGTGTGTAACAACAATAATGCGAATATGGCCCTATGTTCCTGCCTCTGTCCTCCACATATATGCCAGTCTTTGTCCTGCTGTTATACAGAAAGAGGTTGATAGGTAATGGCCTATCATTATTTACCGCTAGCATTACTGCTATCATCCCAGTCATGTCATGGACTCCCACACCAATTGTTGGGCCAAGTCCATATACATGGGTGCAACAGCTGGAGAACGCATATGTGCCCTTGTACATTCCAGAGGTAAGTGTGTGGTACACACTGTTCCTTGCCCTTGTACAGCCTTTTATGGGGGGGGGTTCAATGCCATTAACCTAGGCTGTGACACCTTTTCAGGGATATAACTGTTAAGACAGGGGTCATTCAGTGTGATAGTGAGATGTTAGGTTAAGCAATGTTATGTACAAGCTACTGTAACATTAACACAAATGCTACTTTTCCCCCTAGGGCTTGATTACAGGGTGTAATTGGAGGCTGCTGAACTACATCTCTAATTGATGATTGTTACATATCTTGAAGGCAAATCCTGTGTCGACTGTTGTACTAAATGAAGGCCTTGGCCTGGACAGCATAGTATGGTATATATCCACATTGCTTGCATCTACTGTTTTGTGTGGGCCTTGCATTGATCATTGATTACATATTTCAAACCTTATGTGGTGTAAATACTGGTATACATTATTGTATAGTACACAAATAAAGGTTATCTGTGTATGCATACCTGTGTGTCGTGTCATGTCCTTTGAATTGTGGGTGGGTATATGTTTAATGTCAGTATTCTCATTTGTGGGAATAGTTGCCACACTACACATTTCACAGGTGGCAGTTAAAGGGGTTGTGGCTGAGAGATATAGTTTGCACCCAGTACTTCCACACTACTACTACATATGTATGGCTACTAATACCTTTTGTCTGTGTATATGTGTATGTACCTATATATCTATATCTCTCTCATATAGCTATATCTATATATATATATATGTATATATATATATATATATATATATATATATATATATATATATATATATATATATATATATATATATACACACATATACATACATATGAACATATGTATGTATCTATATACAATTGATGTTATATGATTATTTGTGAGTCATACATATATATATCTACATGTGGCTGTCTGTCTACATTTACAGATATATATCTGTCCATATGTCCATGCATGTTCAGCTCATATTTTGGCCTGTACCTCATTCTCTTGGCAATTGACATGGATGATTGCAGCATTGAAGTCAGTAACTAGTGCCGACACTTTTGTGTTTCCAACTTCATCTCCTTCTACAGATGTGCTGTAATACATATAACTGTGTAAATAACATTTTATTTGTATTAGAGCATTAGTTGACATATATCTCTGTTTGTACCCATAATGTGGCATACTTTGTTCAGACTTCTTGCATTAACAGGTTGTATGGTATGATATTAATACATTTCCTGTACTGTTGACTGATTGTTCTGGATGATATGTTTGTGAAAAGATTAGGTTATGTATATCATCCATGGTTTAGGGGTAAATCACTTTGTGTATGGTGTGCAGGGTCTTGGGTTTGAGCCTTGTAGAAGCAGTTTATTTTGTTGTTGGGCAGAACAAGGACCATTAGATACTGAGTGATTAAGGCACTTTAAAGCAGTTGTAAGTGGGTTTGAGTTGGTTTGGGTGATGGTAAGCACTGCCAACTTCCGCTTATGTTTTCTTGCAGTCAGTTAGCTTCGGATTTGCTGAACCTGTGTAGGCATAGCTTACCCCCGTGCAAACCCATGCAAACCATCTTAATGCTGCTTAAAAGTGCTTACTGCCAGTTACCCCTGTGCTAATTTCTTTAAAAGAAAAGAAAAAGGGGTTGATAGGACAGTGGTGAAAAAAGGGGCACAAAGAGGGAAAGACAGTAGGGAAAATAACTAGGCATGTGCAGGAAGGGTATAGGAAAGGTCCATAGCTGCCCATTTCTTCTACAGCAACAGCTCTGCATATACACTGAATTTGGAGGTAGATTTAGACCCTCAAACCCCTGGAAGAGGGGTAAGGACAACATAACTTCATTTTGATGCCAATTAGACCAGATATCATGTGTCCAGTGGACATGTGTGTGAAATGGACAGCTATGTATGGGGCGAGATTTTTTTTGTGGGAACAGATTGCCCTTTTTTTCTTTTTTTCAGGTGAGAGTGGGATGTTGGGGAGGGGTAGTAGGTATATATGGGTAGGTAGGTTGGGTAGGTTAACAGACAAGACAAACAGGGCACATACAGGGGCGGTATATGACACATGTGGGGGGTAAACACCTTGGATGGGGAGGGGTGTTTGGAAGTCACAAGCCCATGAGCCCCTAAATGGAAATAGTGGGACTGAGGTCCCTACCCATGGGCAGTCACCACTGCACCTTCACGGCCCCAAAGATGGCTAAGTTGGGGGCTGTGTAGGAGGGACAGGCTCACCCTCTAATTGCATCACTCAGCCCTCAAGCTGGCGTAGCCGGTCTCGAAACTCCAAATCTAGCTCCCTACCCACCATGGCCCGGACATGTTGATGGGTGGTGGGTTCCCCTTGGTGCCCACTCCCGGAGGTTGAGCCCCAAACCCTGCGGCAGTTCCACCCAAAGGTGACACAGGGCCCATGGAGGGGGAGGTCCCAGGCTGGGCCCCAGATGTGCTGGTGCCCGGTGCCATGGCCAGCTGAAATGGAACAGATGGGAATGCTGGGACCAGCCTTCCCATACGAGCTATGTTGTAGCAGGTTTATGACAGATATGGGTTAGTAACAGTCAACAGCATTCAGGATTAGTTATAACAGTATGCATAGGTATTCCCATTAACCCAAAACACCAGATTTAACACAGTTGCAGAGCAAGCAGAGCACATGCATATATGGAACAACAGTGGCCATTACAAGAGCATGCAGGTTTCATTGATAGAAGCAGGCCACCAATATGGGTGTATTTTAACATGGCACATGCATAGAAACAAATGTGAATATTGATAAACCATTAGGACATATGTCCCAACAAAAGTTTGGCTTGTAGAAATACCAGTTGAGGAGTGTCATTGGGTCATTTTGCACATATGTTAGGGGTGAGAGAGAGAGTTCAATTAACAACTAATATATCCTTGCAGTTTTCACAACATTCTTAGTCACTGCAGTGATCTTTCCCTTACATGTATTATTACACTACCCAATGGCCTTATATTGTACACTGGTATGTTCATAGATTATTATATACGTGACCTGTGTATTACATACAGGCATGACAAGAAGCAGGTTTTAATGCAACATATGTTGAGAATTGCTGTCATACACTTTGGGTGAGGTGCTAGAATGATAGGTTTATTTTCATATATATTCTATGACTATGTACACATTTGACTATCAGTTATATATCATCAACGACTGCCTACATTTCTTGGATCATCACACTGATTTTTCAGGGGAACAGGGTACCAGGCTGGTGATATGGGCCATTTATCTGGACATGCTGGACAGATTGGAACAGTTGTGGGGTATGAATCTGCCTACAACTTTCAATTTGAACATTCTAGCAATTTCTGTACAGTTGTTGGGTGCAATTATGCATATAGCTTTCTAGCTGAACATTGTAACAAAATCTGAACAGTTGTGGGATATGATTATGCATACAACTTAGTAGCACTCCCAGGACTCAAACCCCTGCTGTGTGTGACAAAAAAAGTATAGCCTACATCACAGTACACTGTGCTATCAGGGAATTAATGTAAAGCTTTCTACTGTTTTCTAAGTCTCCCTCACTTGTACAATATGACTGACCTCTTGGTACTTCCAACATTGTTATGCAGGACTTCATACACATTTTATCTGCATACCACAGTGTGAGTGAAACTGCTTAAGATACAACAGTACTATTTATAGTATGCAACAGTTCGTCAACATATGAAAGAAGAGTAAACAGAAGCACTCTAGGGGTTATAAATTTATTCACAGACTATTACATATTTATTTCTACTGGTACAACACTTTCTAAGGCACTTATATTTTATTTGTTATGACAGTACATGCAGACTAATTACTAACATGCCTCACGCCACAGCCTTTACAACCTGGCATCATGGGCTTGCTGGGTCGCAGCCCACTCATCTGCAGCTGTCAGAGAAATGCAGTGATATTTAGCCATACCTATCCATAGTATACACAAGCTAGGCGATTATTTACTACTTAGTAGAATGAGTGCTTACTCAGTACTGGGGCATTGGGCATCTGCCGAGACTCCTGGATCCACTGTTCCAGTACATCCTCCCTCTGCCGCTTCGAGTCAGTATGGTGGCGCCTGACCTACATGCCAGTCCGGGGGATACCTATGGTACTGATAAGGTCACAGGCAAGACTGTCCTAGGCCTCCACTTTATACTGCAAGCCCTGGTACTGGCCCTGCAGTAGTCTCTGCTTATGGTGTTTTACCAGGAGCCATACCATGAATGTTGACTCCTGGATGCCCCAGCACTGCACTCTAAATCATGTGCCTTCACCTACACCAGTCATTCTGCCTGCAGTAGGAAGCTACAACCAGTTATGAGTAGCATTTCCGCCTGTGGGGTTTAAATACGGCCAACTTCCTGCACTTTCCAGTGATTAGCCGGTTTTGAAAGGGCTAAGCTATGGGCACACCTGCTTACATAAGGTTGGCCCTGTTTAAAGATGTATACCACTAGGCAGATTGAGTTGGTTCCCCTACACATTGCTTTCACTTACTAACTTGAGCTGTGCTGCGGTTAGCATTGTTTAATAGTTAATTAGCACTATATTTGCCATTTGGCAGTGATTTATTCTTCATTACGGGTTATATATGTGTCTGGTATCTGTGATTCATGTGCACATACACCGTATGGGGACCTGGGGGCTTCTACACTTTATTACAATAACACCTCAAATCTATGCTTACTGCAGTACTCCAGTTCACATATTTATGTTCTGTAGTAGGTTATACAACATCACACTGTACATAGATTCAGTTCACATGTTTGGTTTGATTTTCCTGTGGTGAGGATTAGTTTGCTGATACCTCATTTATTTGTATTGCTGTCATGGCTTAGTTGTTGACTACTGTGATGATAGTGTACAGAGTCCTGAGTTCGAGCCTTACAGAGGCAGTTTATTTTGTTGCTGGCCAAAACATGGGCCTTTAGGTACAGAGTGATTAAGGCACTTTAAAGCAGTTGTACATTGGTTTGCGCAGAGCTAAGAAATGCTAACCTCTGGGTACTGTTTCTTATACTCAGTTAGCTTCTTCTTTGCTTAATATGTGTGGAAAATGCTTACCCCCATGAAAATGCACTTAAATACTCTTACTAGTGCTTATATATATGCTTACTACTGCTTATTTATGCTTAAACCTGCTTACTAGTGCCTTATTCTTTATGACACTGACACTTCACATGTTCATTTAATGCAGTACTCCGGTTCACATTTAAATGTCATTTAGTAGGTTATACAGCAAAAAAATGTCACAAAATGTTCATATACAGATTTCACATAGAAAATTGAATGTGCTGCAGTGGGACTCAAACTGGAAGTGCCTGCTCAGTAGGCAGATGCTCTGACCACTACACTACTGCTGTGCTGCTTTAGTTGCATATATCTTCCTTGTTATCCTCTTCAGCCTTTTAAACTGTTTTAACCATAGCTAAGCGATGGGCAAACCCATGCACCTATGGTTAGCTGTACTCAGGGTTTTAAAAAAAATAAAATAAAAGGGTTTCTTTATTTTATTTATATGTACTGTTCCTGTTGTACACATGGGGGACTGATGGTGGGGATATGCGGACACCTATGAGCGGTCTCACTCATTTATTTACAGTTTCTGCTGTTCTGCTTTGCAGGGGCATGTTTATTCTGAGAGCTCTGCTCTTAGACATGCCCCTGCATTTGTCCACGCTCCATGTAGGATTAGGAAGTCAGGCAGCATGCCTTCATTAATAAGCATGGCGCACTGCCATCCTCCTCCTAAACTGCCACTTCCGTGCAGGACTGGATTAGTCCTCCACAGAAGATTAGTAAATCCGGGGGAGAGTGTTTACATATTCTTTGGCTGACATGTAAAGGCTAGATTGTTTCAATCAACCATTTATGATATTTGTGGAATCCAGCAGAATAGACATAAGGACTGGATTTATTATTCTTTCTTTTTGTTTTTTAAAAAGTTTCTCTGCTTGCTATACATGCTAATGTATGGAGGTTTGTATTCATTTTGTTTCCATAGAAGCCAATGAAATACTGATGACTTCCATGATTCAAGATAAATGTGGTAATAACATTGGTGGTATCCATATGTAGATGAATTGTTGCCATTTATCTGTATGTAATCATTGTTGGACATATGTGTTTTTTAAGAATTAGCAAGTAATATTTAATAGCAGTCCATAACTGGATAAACTATGGGACAAGGATGGTGTGCTCTGTATTTTTCTGTTACTATTACTTTATTGTCATTAGCCAAACATAAGTATTGCTATAAAAACATTTGATAATAGAAAAATACAAATTTTGGATTATTGGTTTGCATTTTCTACAGTAGAATTTTCAAGGGTTAAAAACATGTTTTGTTAACAATATAACATTTTAAGTGTATGTTTTGTACTGGCAAATATTGGGATTAATACTGTGCAACTTTTATGTAGAAATCTGTATGATTAAAATGCTGTGTGGATGAACATCATAATTACATGCTAACAAAAGGTTAAAGGCTTTTGCCCAACAAATTTTTGTCTTGGACGTCATAAGAATACATTTCATTAAACCCCACCCTATTTAAATAATGCTAAAAATTAAAAAAAAAGAATGTAACACCCACAAGGGCAGTAACAGCATATAAACAAAATACGGCCACCAAAAGATGCAGTCTCTTCCACAAAAAGCCACACTGTGATGAAAACTGAGTCCTATAATGAAAACTGAGTCCTTTGGATAGACTTGAACAGAAAATTTAATACAAATTGTAACGACTAAGCGCTTTCGCCAGCAATCTGGCTTCCTCAGAGTCGTTTAAAATACATTCAAATAAACCATATATACCCTTCACTCAAGACTCATTGGCTCAGTTCATAAAACACACCCCCATAATTACATTAATCCTAAATACTGAACAATTAAATATTACAAATGTAGTTAAAAATAACATATGCACATTAATACATAATTTACAATATTAATCATAAATAGTGATGTTGTGTCCATAAAAATCTAACTTAATGATGTCAAATATCACTATTAAAACATTCATTGTAAACTCAAAACACAATATAATATAATATACAAACCCCCCAATCCTATCCATAGAAGCAACCAGCTAAATAAATTACATTAATATTGAAATAAACATACTAAAATGTGTTACAGATTTAATACTACATATACTGAATTGTTAACCTATATTAACCACAGAACATAAGTCCCTGCTACCTATTGTATCCAATCACTATACTAACAGGGACCTTAACTTTAACATAGGTTTAATTGAAATATAATCATTTAAACCCGGGGGCTTACAGGCATCTAATCTTAATTGCCATACAGTTTCTAAAGCCCCTACTCCATTGGGTATATCTCCCCCTTCCCCATAATCTAAAACACGTCCAATGACAAAAAATGTGAATTTGTTAAAACCAGCACATTGATTACTGTGTAGATAAAGTGCATTGTGCTTGTCCTTCTTCCTGATAGATCTAACATGTTCTGCGATTCTATCCTGCAACCTCCTAATGGACATACATAACTACCCTCATTGATGTATCTACACCATCTGCAGAAACCACATTTTTTCATGATGGATTTGTACTGATTTTTATTTTTTCTCTCCAGAATATCTTTTATATTGTCCCCCCTACTAAACACGAACACGGGTTCTGAACCCAATATTTTTTTAAGGTCATCACTTAAAACATAGTTCCAAATGTTTTTTATTATACCAACCACTTCTGAAGATTTAGGGTTGTATTTAACTATCATCTTTACATCAGACCCCTTAATTGCAACATCAGTTTCATGTTACCCCATGTGTCCTAAACCAGTGCATAAAACAGGTGCATACTGCTCTTTCCTTCCCCTCAAGACATCCCTTCTTACACTTAGTAGGAGCTTCTATGGATATCCACGATCCAGAAACATGCCTATAAGCTTAAAAAGCTCCATTCTAAATTGTACATCATTGCTAACCAGCCTTGAGGTTCTCACCATTTGCCCCTTAACAATTCCTTTACGATGGTGAAACGGATGACAACTAGAGAAGTGTAATAGTGAGTTTGAATAATTTTCTTTTCTAAAAATATTACTTTCAAACTCTCTATCTGTTTTACTGATGGTTATATCCAGATAGTTGATTTTGTTTTTATCCCAATGAAATGTAAATTTCAAAAATTCTGTTGTATTACCTAGATATTCAACAAAATCAACCGCCGTTTTCTCATCACCTTCCCAGAAAATCAAAATGTCATCCAAAAATCTACTGTACATCAATATATTGGTCATAAACCTGTCCGATGCAAAGATGTATTCTCTTTCCCATGTAAGTAAAACTGCATTGGCAAATGCTGGCGCACATCTTGCACCCATCGCAACACCTGACCTTTGTTGAAACAGGTCACCCTCAAAATTGATTAAATTGTTGTTAAGCACTAGTTCCATCAAATCACATACAAAATTGGCCTTAGTCCCTTCCAACAACCCATCCTTTGTGATAGCCTCAAAAAACATCTCCAAACCCACATTATGAGGAATAACTGAGAATAGGTTCACGATGTCAATTGTAAGGAACCCAAAATCCCTGTTCCCTCTCTCAAAATTCTTAATTCTATCAAGGCAATGCCATGAATCTCTAATGATGTGCGGTGCATGATTAATAATGGGCTTCACCACTATATCAATGTATGCAGCTAAAGTTTCAGTTTTAGAACCCTTAGCTGATACAATGGGTCTAAATTGTAAAATATCGGCCCCTTTATGCACCTTTGGTATTCCAAACAAAGTAGGTATTCCAGGAAAATTCACAGTCAAAAAATCATACTCCAATTCATTGATATTTCCTTGAAATAATGCGTCGTGTAAAAATACATCAATTTTATAGTAAGCCCTGTTGATCTCACCCCTTGAGACCAAATTATACATGTCGTCACCATTCAAAATCGCAGACATTTCAGAAATATAATCAGTATTTGTCATGACAACCATACCCCCCCCCTTATCTGGTTTCATAAATCTATATTTTCCAGATTTTTTAAGGAAGTCCAACAATTCTCTCTCTTTTCGTGTCAGGTTGTCATTAAATAAAAACACATTTTCCAAACATTTCCGTATCTGTGTTTCAACCATTTTTTTCAAAAACCATCACTTCAGAATTAAAGGGTGGTATGAATGCACTTTTTCTTTTAAGTAGAGTTGTTCTATCCACAACCCCATTGTTTTCACTGGTTGCTCCTTCTCCTATTGCTGCAAAAAACATTTTTAAATGCATTTGTCTCGTAAACATCTTAAAATCAAGTAAAACCTGCGCTGTGTCAACTCTAAACATTGGTACAAAACTCACACCCTTACTAAATAAGTCAAAGTGTGTTTCTCCTATCACAATGTCCGTATAATTATAAATACAGTAACCACTTTTCTTGAGCAACTGATGCCTAGTACCTTGAAACGCTGCTATGTCCTTATAACCATCTAAAGGACAGTTCGAATTCAACATATCAATACCCATACCATCCTCATGCAACACAACATTATTCACAAGTGATACAAAATCACTCCCTTCAAACATGCAGGTGGTGGTATTGTTGTCACCATCACAATCAGTCTCCAAACCATCACATTGTGCTTCAAGTACACACCATTCAGTTGACACAATTCTTTGTATGTTATTCTCATTACAAGAATTAGTCGTTACAATTTGTATTAAATTTTCTGTTCAAGTCTATCCAAAGGACTCAGTTTTCATTATAGGACTCAGTTTTCATCACAGTGTGGCTTTTTGTGGAAGAGACTGCATCTTTTGGTGGCCGTATTTTGTTTAAATGCCAAAAATTAACCTGTACTCAACTTCTTACAGGCACTATCAAATGCCACTATTAATTAAGAAAATACAAATATGCAGTATATAAGCCCAACAATCAAGTTAAATATTATACAATATAATAAAATGTAATATATACATATATATATATATATATATATATATATATATATATATACGTGTGTCTGTGCGTGTGTGTGTGTGTGTGTGTGTGTGTGTGTGTGTGTGTGTGTGTGTGTGTGTGTGTGTGTGTGTGTGTGTGCGCGCATGCGTGTGTGTGTGTGTGTGTGTGCGTGTGTGCGTGTGTGTGTGTGTGTGTGTGTGTGTGTGTGTGTGTGTGTGTGTGTGTGTGTGTATGAGGGTGTGTGTGTGGATATACTTCACTTACTCGAATAACTGAAACACTAACTTTCAAAAACCCGAAACCCGAGTGAATGTTTGCTGAGTATGACTATATCTATGAATCAGATATATGAGCTTTTAACCTTCATTCCACATGTTTTTGGTTATCTTGATTCCATCAGTCCTTTTGTGTCTAACATTTAACTAGATAGATCTATACTATACTCTTATATTTTTATACTTTCAATGTCCTATTTTATGAACATCTGGTTATTCAGTCACTATTAGCAATATCATTATAATATTGCTCTGTCACCATGTATAATTCAGCCACTGTTTTCATTTCATCGTTGTAGAGTTCTTTTTATATTTGCATCTTCTGGTGATTTTTGCCTATTGCGAATCTTTATAATTGTTAATTATTTATCTTATTGTTGCAGAGTCTTTCTGCTGTTTTGCCAACTGGTTTTTTCTGAATAACATCACAGTCCCATTAATTTAAATATATAAACCCTATATGGGTTTGTATACATTCTAATCTGAATGAGAATTATCTATAGTGAGTACTCCTGAATATATTTCTCTGCCTGGATATGGTAAAATGTTTTTGACATGTTTAATATAAATTAATTTTTTGGAACGACGCTTTATGCCCTTTTGTTTTATATTAAATTCATGCCTGATTAGCTATTGGCTTGTGCGCTTAATGTAGCGCAATCTATATGCCGGAAGTACGTTTTCTATTCTTTAGAAATAAAAATATAAAAATTAGCATCATCTTGGCATATTATTTTTATGCATGCTAGCCACTAATTTGTGTGCTTACCATAGCGGAATTTGGCATATGTTAATATGATAGAAGTGTATTTTTTAAATATTTAAATATATAAAAATGAAATATAAATAATGAATTGGAATAAGATGGAATAATAATAGAATCATTTAATATTTTGTATCACTATTATTATTATCATTATAATAAGGCACTATATATTTATTAATAATCAATGTGAGTTTTTAGTTTATAGTTAATATAGATTAAATTCATGGTATTATTTTTGTGTTGCCACCGTCCAAATTCTGAACATATGTAATTTTTTGATTGATGTATATTGTTAGTTATATTTACGTATGTTTTTATATTTTTGCGTTTTTGTATGCTTACTTTTTATATTGGCGACATGTTGCATAAGCATCATTGAGCTAAATGAAAATGGTTTTACACTTTTGTTTTGCTGTCATTACCTTTTTATGGTGATTTTATATAAGTATCTTTGGCTGTGTTTCTAGCCTTTTATGGGCAACACTTCCTGATACATGAATTCTTGAGTCAATGGCTTTTAGACCTTAATTGTTTGATTACGCTTATTGCAGAATCAAGTACTACTGGTAATTTTAGCATTAGATTTTCTGAATATGGGCATAGCTTCCTGTAAGCGCACACTGAAAGTTTCATCAAACATTTAGATGATTACGGCATGAATATCTTTATGCCTTTCTGGTTTATGCTAAGATATTTACCTAATGATTATTAACATCATTCACATCTACAATTTTGTATCCGATGTGTGTTTGAATGATGATAAGGTTGTTTATGTTTAAATGTGTCAGTTTGTTTGTGATGTCAATTGTGAATTTTTATTTTATACTAACAAGCACTTTGATTGCTTAATTAATGATTGTCTTAATGATTTAATTGAAAGGTAATGCATTTGGTATAAAAGTGTTCATTTGGCTTTGTAATTTGTAACCTGAGGAAGCGCAATTTATATTGCGTGAAAGCGCTTGTTCTTTTTGATCTACAATAAATCCTTTTTAAATTTTTCATCTTCGTGGTGGTTTCTACATTTCTTCAGTTTTTTAAAAACCCGAGACCACAACATCTAACTACGAAAATCTAACAGCGACAAAATCAACACTCTAATAATCTCAATCACAAAACATTGAAAAAACTATTGCAAATGATACTACAACCACCTATCACCAAAACACTATATCCAAATATCCATACCCCAGATAACGCCTTTCTTACATTTTTGCATGGGGGCTGTGCCTGCCTGCACCCCACACTCTGTACAAATTAAATGTACCAACACCAAGATCATACTACAGTGGAGAAAAGGTACATTTCCATATCCCCACTGTGCTACAATCTCCAAATCTTGCACACAAGCACCTATCCCCTGCACAAAACAATTAAACACATCCAACATACACACTTCCCTTCCTAGTAACTTGTCCCACCAGTTTAACTACCGCTATTCCTTTAAATCTTATACATCTATGCATAAAAAATAAAAAATTCACTTGCCCATTTCTCACAAATTAACACAGAAAGCTCTCAGTAAGTTTATACAGCAGCTAACAACAAGAGGAGTGGTAATGACGAGAGAGGTGAAGATGTCTTAGTGAGTCCGACAGAATCGCAAATGCAGCTGTTCCCTTTGCATTCCCCGGTTGGATCTATTCCACCTGGTCAAGGGGATGCGGGCAGTTCCTATGCGGATGTGGCAGCGTCTCAGAACCGGAGCAACAACGGTATGAGAGGGAGCGGAGACCAGAATAGGAGGATGCATGAGGGGAGGTACGACATCACTTCCTGGTTCCAGGCTCCGGCGTTTGGAGAGGTAGTAAGCATCAACGAGAGAAGAACTTCACGTCCTCGTCTAAACGAACAGATTTCACGGTATGAAAAATTGTGTACGAGGTTCCGGGCGGTTCAACTGGATAGTCTTTTTTTAAAAAAATCTAAGGAGATGAATCAAGTTCCAATGGGTCTGCGAGTATGGAAGAGACCCATGGGAGTGGAGGACAATTCAGTAGCGTTTCAAGAATTAACAGCGCTGTTTAACAAGACCGGCTTGGATATGATGGACATTATAATAAGGAATAATGAAATTAAATTAACTGAACTACAGGAGCAGATTGAGCAGCTCCATGTGAGTATTACTACTGATTTAGTATTTGAACAGAACTTGACAAATTTTAACAAGACATTGAGTAACATTAGCACTTTTGTAAATAAAAATATGGCAAAAAAGAAAAAGAAACTTGAGAGAGACTGTTTGGACTATAAAAACAAAAGGGCCTATCCCCCTGGTACCAGAAGGAATGACTTAAATACTAATATGTATGAGATTAATGATGTTAATGAACGTTTGAGTTATAATGAGGATAGGGGGGACAATGATGTTTTTTTAGAAATGGAAAATGGCCCTCGGAGATCGGAGAGGCTTCGGAACAGGGGTTTGTCGGGAAGAGAAGCCCAACAAGAGTATCACAGGGGTGGGAGAACGAACAGGAGGGGGAGATATTGAT
Source organism: Protopterus annectens (assembly GCF_019279795.1). NCBI lineage: Eukaryota > Metazoa > Chordata > Ceratodontiformes > Protopteridae > Protopterus > Protopterus annectens. Next base: position 404,006,726 of record NC_056728.1, read on the forward strand.
GGACAATTTAATCAATGGTGATGTAGTATGTATGACTTGTAATGAGAATAACATACAAAGAATTGTGTCAACTGAAATGTGTGTACTTGAAGCACAATGTGACGGTTTGGAGACTGATTGTGATGGTGACAACAATACCACCACCTGCATGTTTGAAGGGAGTGATTTTGTATCACTTGTGAATAATGTTGTGTTGCATGAGGATGGTATGGGTATTGATATGTTGAATTCGAACTGTCCTTTAGATGGTTATAAGGACATAGCAGCGTTTCAAGGTACTAGGCATCAGTTGCTCAAGAAAAGTGGTTACTGTATTTATAATTATACTGACATTGCGATAGGAGAAACACACTTTGACTTATTTAGTAAGGGTGTGAGTTTTGTACCAATGTTTAGAGTTGACACAGCGCAGGTTTTACTTGCTTTTAAGATGTTTACGAGACAAATGCATTTAAAAATGTTTTTTGCAGCAATAGGAGAAGGGGCAACCAGTGAAAACAATGGGGTTGTGGATAGAACAACTCTACTTAAAAGAAAAAGTGCATTCATACCACCCTTTAATTCTGAAGTGATGGTTTTTGAAAAAATGGTTGAAACACAGATACGGAAATGTTTGGAAAATGTGTTTTTATTTAATGACAACCTGACACGAAAAGAGAGAGAATTGTTGGACTCCCTTAAAAAATCTGGAAAATATAGATTTATGAAACCAGATAAGGGGGGGGGGGTATGGTTGTCATGACAAATACTGATTATATTTCTGAAATGTCTGCGATTTTGAATGGTGACGACACGTATAATTTGGTCTCAAGGGGTGAGATCAACAGGGCTTACTATAAAATTGATGTATTTTTACACGACGCATTATTTCAAGGAAATATCAATGAATTGGAGTATGATTTTTTGACTGTGAATTTTCCTGGAATACCTACTTTGTTTGGAATACCAAAGGTGCATAAAGGGGCCGATATTTTACAGTTTAGACCCATTGTATCAGCTAAGGGTTCTAAAACTGAAACTTTAGCCGCATACATTGATATAGTGGTGAAGCCCATTATTAATCATGCACCGCACATCATTAGAGATTCATGGCATTGCCTTGATAGAATTAAGAATTTTGAGAGAGGGAACAGGGATTTTGGGTTCCTTACAATTGACATCGTGAACCTATTCTCAGTTATTCCTCATAATGTGGGTTTGGAGATGTTTTTTGAGGCTATCACAAAGGATGGGTTGTTGGAAGGGACTAAGGCCAATTTTGTATGTGATTTGATGGAACTAGTGCTTAACAACAATTTAATCAATTTTGAGGGTGACCTGTTTCAACAAAGGTCAGGTGTTGCGATGGGTGCAAGATGTGTGCCAGCATTTGCCAATGCAGTTTTACTTACATGGGAAAGAGAATACATCTTTGCATCAGACAGGTTTATGACCAATATATTGATGTACAGTAGATTTTTGGATGACATTTTGATTTTCTGGGAAGGTGATGAGAAAACGGCGGTTGATTTTGTTGAATATCTAGGTAATACAACAGAATTTTTGAAATTTACATTTCATTGGGATAAAAACAAAATCAACTATCTGGATATAACCATCAGTAAAACAGATAGAGAGTTTGAAAGTAATATTCAAACTCACTATTACACTTCTCTAGTTGTCATCCGTTTCACCATCGTAAAGGAATTGTTAAGGGGCAAATGGTGAGAACCTCAAGGCTGGTTAGCAATGATGTACAATTTAGAATGGAGCTTTTTAAGCTTATAGGCATGTTTCTGGATCGTGGATATCCATTGAAGCTCCTACTAAGTGTAAGAAGGGATGTCTTGAGGGGAAGGAAAGAGCGGTATGCACCTGTTTTATGCACTGGTTTAGGACACATGGGGGAACATGAAACTGATATTGCAATTAAGGGGTCTGATGTAAAGAT